>NW_026779133.1:0-151108 GCF_030144855.1 Hypanus sabinus | reverse complement strand
GTGATCTGATGCAACGTGAGTGAGTTGGCAATCCTGGAATAGGAAACAAAAATGGAAAGGACTGGAAGCACGAAGCCACAAGAAACATGGAAACATAGAAAATAGGTGCAGGAGTAGGCCATTCGGCCCTTCGAGCCTGCACTGCCATTCAGTATGATCATGGCTGATCATCCAACTCAGAAACCTGTACCTGCTTTCTCTCCATACCCCCGATCCCTTTAGCCACAAGGGCCACTATCCTAACTTCCTCTTAAATATAGCCAATGAACCGCCTCAGTTGTTTCTGTGGCAGAGTATTCCACAGATTCTCAGGAAGAATCTCAATTACAGTGAAGAAGTCATTAAAGTGAATTTTCCGGCATCTCGGTCCTAAGAGGCTTCCCCTTTATCCTTAAACTGTGATCCCTGGTTCTGGTCTTCCCCGACATCCGAAACAATTTTACTGCATCTCGCCAGTCCAATCCCTTTAGAATTTTATAGTTTTCAATAAGCTCCCCCCCCCAGTTGTTTACAATATATATTAATGATATAGATGAAGGTATTAAATGCAGCATCTCCAAGTTTGCGGATGACACGAAGCTGGGCGGCGGTGTTAGCAGTAAGGAGGATGCTAAGAGGATGCAGTGTGATTTGGATAGGTTAGGTGAGTTGGTAAATTCATGGCAGATGCAATTTAATGTGGATAAATGTGAGGTTAACAACTTTGGTTGCAAGAACAGGAAAACAGATTATTATTTGAACGGTGGCCGATTAGGAAAAAGGGAGGTGCAACGAGACCAGTGTGTCATTGTACACCAATCATTGAAGTTGGGCATGCAGGTACAGCAGGCGGTGAAAAAGGAAAATGGTATGTTGGCATTCATAGCAAAAGGATTTGAGTACAGGAGCAGGGAGGTTCTACTACAGTTGTACAAGGCCTTGGTGAGAAGGCAACTAGAATATTGTGTTGAGCATTGGTTCCATAATCTGAGGAAGGATACTTTTACCATAGAGGGAGTACAGAGATGGTTCACAAGATTGATTCCTGGTATGGCAGGACTTTTATACGAAGAAAGACTGGATCGACTAGGCTTATACTCACTGGAATTGAGAAGATTGTGGGGGAATCTTATTGAAACGTATAAAATTCTAAAGGGATTCGACAGGCCAGATGCAGGAAGATTGTTTCTGATGTTGGGGAAGTCCAGAACGAGGGATCACAGCTTAAGGATAAAGGACAGAGCTGAGGAAAAACCTCTTCACACAGAGAGTGGTGCATCTGTGGAATTCCCTGCCACTGGACACAGTTGAGGCCGGTTATTTGGCTATATTTAAGAGGAATTTAGATACGGCCCTTGGGGCTAAAGGGATCGGGGGTACAGAGAGAAAGCAGGTACAGGGTTATGAGTTGGATGATCAGCCATGATCAAACTGAATGGCGGTGCAGGCTCGAAGGGCCGAAGGGCCTACACCTGCACCTATTTTCTATGTTTCTATGTTTACTTCCGGGTTCAGACACAGGGCGAATCATCCTCCACACCGTCGCATCACACACTCCCGGTGTCAGACACAGAGTTTTCCGCTCTATCTATCTATCTATCTATCTGTCTGTCTGTATCTCTCTGTCCGTCTCTCTCTTTCTCTCACTCTCTCTCTCTCTCTCTCTCTCTCTCTCTCTCTCTCTCTCTCTCTCTCTCTCTCTCTCTCTCTCTCTCTCTCTCTCTCTCTCTCTCTCTCTCTCTCTCTCTCTCACTCCCACTCTCTCTTCCACTCTCTCTTTCTTAAGATTACCTCACCATTCCTGCTGGTCAACAGCTGGCAGAAGAATTTGCTTTTGTAAATAGAGAGGATTTTGTTGAGGGTGTCAGCATTCTCGAGACAGTTTGTCTGGCAAAGGAACAGAATGGAATTCGCAGTTATCCCGTATTGAATGTTCGAATGCAGCTCATAGACATTTAGACGGCATTTGCACCGGTTGCTGTTCATCTGCTGATATTGTTCCCAAAGAGCCTTCTGTGTTCGGTCGGAAGTGATCGGAGAGTGACGAATCTCTGTCGAGAAGAAAAGAAAAGCTTACTAAAGGTTATTAGAGCTAGGTAGTATTACAGATCTAGAAGATTATAAGGCGAATAGGAAGGAGTTTAACAGGGACATTAGGAGAGCCAGAAGTGGACATCTGAATGCCGTCGCGAGCAAGATTAAGGAAAGCCCCACGGCATTCTACAAGTATGTGAAGGACAAGAGGATAAGACGTGAAAGCATTGGACACATCAAGAGTGACAGTGGGAAAGTGTGTACGGAACCGGATGAAATAGCTGAGATACTTAATGAACACTTTTCCTCAGTGTTCACAGCGGAAAAGGATCTTGGTGATAGTAGTGATAACTTCAGCTGACTGAAGAGATTGAGCATGTAGATATTAACAAAGAGGTTGTGCTGGAGCTTTGAGAAGTTCCAGTTGGATAACAACCCGGGACCGGATGAGATGTACCCCAGCTACAATGGAAGGCGAGGGAGGAGACTGCTGAGCCCCTGACGATGATATTTGATACATCCGTTGGACGGGAGAGGATCTGCAGTATTGCAGGGTAGTGTATGTTGTTCCTATATTCAAGGAAGGGAGTAGAGATAGCCCAGGAATTTATAGACCAGTGAGTCTTACCTCACTGTTTGGTAAGTTGATGGAGAAGCTCCTGACAGGCAGGATTTATGAACTTTCTGAGAAGTATGATATGATTAGGAACAGTCAAAATAGGTTTGTCAAGGGAAAGTTGTGCCGTACGAGCCTGATTGAATTTATGAGGATGTGCCAAAACAAGTTGCTGAAAGAAGAGCAGTAGATAAAGTGTATATGGATTTCAGCAAGGCATTTGATAAGGTACCCATGCATGGCCTATTGAGGAGGTCAAGTGGCATGGGATTCAAGGGGAGTTTGCCTTGTGGATACAGAACTGACTTGCCCACAAAAGGCAAAGAGTGGGTGTTTCTGCATGGGGGTCGTTGACCAGTGGGGTGCCTGAGGGATCTGTTCTGGGACCCTTACTGTTCGTGATCTTTATAAATGACCTGGATAAGGACATGGAGGGATGGCTTCGTAAGTTTGATGATGACACAAAGGTTGGTGATGTGTGGACAGTATAGAGGGCTGTCACACGTTACAGCAGGACATTGATTGGATGTAAAACTGGTCTGGGAAGTAGCAGATGGAGTTCAACCCAGACACTTGTGAAGTGGTTCTGTTTGGTAGCTCAATAATGACAGTACTAATGGTAATACTCTTGGCACTGTGCTGGATCAGAGAGACTTTGGTGTCCGAGTACAGAAGACGCTCAAATCAGCTGAACAGATTGACTCTGTGGTTTAGAAGGCGTCCGACGTATTTTCCTTCATCAATCCTGGAATTCAAATTAGAGCCGAGTGGTAATGTTACGGCTATATATGGCCCTGACCATGCCCCACCTGGAGTACTCAATTCCGGTCGCCTCACTACGGGAAAGATGTGGAATACATAGAAAGGATGCAAAGAAGATTTACAGGTATGTTGCCTGGATAGGGGAGCGTGGCTTATGATAATAGGTGAAGTGAACTCGGTTTTTTCTCCTTGGAGTGATAGAGGATGAGAGGTTACATGACAGAGCTGGAAAACATGCTGAGAGGCATTAATCGTGTGGATAGTCATGGGCTTTTCTCCCCCAGGGCTGGAATGGCTGCCAGAAGAGGACACAGGTTGAAGGAGCTGGGGAGTAGGTACAGAGATGATGTCAGGGGTATGCTTTTTACTCAGAGAGTGGTGAGTGCATGGAAATGACGACTGGCAGCAGTGGTGGAGGCGGATACGATAGGGTATTTTAATAGACTTTTAGATGGGTACATGGAGCTTAGTGAAGGGCTATAGGTAAGCCTAGTAATTTCTAAGGCAGGGGCATGTTCGGCACTGACCTGTGGTCCGAACAGCCTGTATTGTGCTGTAGGTTTTCAATGATTCTATGAAAACTACGCAACATAGAACATGGGTCCCAGGAACATACCATCCAGGACTCCCGTTCTCTCCACACAGACTCCGTTTATTACCCATTTTAACGTAACCCCAGTCAGGACAGCTCGCCTCTGCTCTCCCTCACATTCCCCACTGAGGCACATAACATTAAACAGAGCAACCAAACTGCTGCCAGCAACTACCACAACACACACACACACACACGCACACACACACACACACACACACGAGCATCTGAAGTGTGTTGTTGTGCATGTATGTGGCGGGGGGGGGGGGGGGGGGGGGTGGGCGGTGGGCGGGGTTGTGTGGAGAGCAGAGACCGGAATGGGAATATATTGCTGGTGATATAGCGGACACTAGAGGGAGTGGTATCCACGCAGCGCTGTGGAGAGATTCAGAACCCAGAGGTCAATATCCGGAGGAAACGAGGAGGTGTGACAAGTGGCACCAATATTCCCCTTCCTCATCACACATCCCTTTGATCACAGAGAGGGAGTGGTGCTGCGGAGTGAGGTACAGATATACTGGGGGGCGTAGTGTAGGTATGGGAAGACGGAAGAGGAGAGGGTTATAGGGGAGGACGGGTGTGACGCATGCGAGGAAGTGTATGGGGGAGGGAATTCGGTTCGTAGTAATGGAGTTTTTTAAGGGAGGGTAGAGTGAAGGGGACGGGAGAGGTCCCTCTTTTCACATTGTGTATTCCCCAGGCTTGTACACTAAAATTCATCTCTCCTTCAACACTTCCCCCGATTCACAGTACAGGTCGCTCCCGGCTACAACGAAGTAAACACCGCTTGGGCTCCAAGTTACCAAGAGCTGATTTGCCAGAAAACATCTTCTCCAAATCCACACATTCCGGATTCTTTCTGATCCAAGGTAAATTTCGCCTTGCTCCAATTTAGAATCTAAACTTGAGGACCGTCCTATCGTTTCCGATAATTATTTGAAACTAATGACTTTCTCATCACTAGATACAATGTGTACCCTGACATAAAACTCTGACACCTGCCTTGTCTCATGCCGCAGTAGCAGACCAGGTATTTCTCAGGTATGTGTCGGGGATAGTGTGGCGGGCTGTCAGACGTTACAGCGGGCCATTCTTATGATACAAAACTGGGCAGAGAAGTGACAAATGATGTTCATCCGAGATAACTCTAAGGTGTTTCATTTTGGAAGGTCAAATATGATGACAGAATAAAGTCTTAATGGTCAGACTCTTGGCAGTGTGGAGGATGAGAGACATCTTGGGGCCGAGTCCATAGGAAGCTCAAAGCAACTGCGCAGGTTGACGCTGTGTTTAAGAAGACATACGATGTGTTGGCCTTCATCAATCCTGCGATTGAATTTAGGAGCAGAGATGTAATGCTGCAGCCTTATGGGACCCTGGTCAGACCCCACGTGTAGTGCTGTGCTCAGTTCTGGTTGCTTCACTCTATGAAGTATATAGGAATTTTCCTGGACTGGGGAACATGACTTATTAAAACAGATTAACGGAACTTGGCCTTTTCTCCTTGGAGCGACGGAGGATCAGATGCCACTTGATAGAGGGGTATAAGATGATGAGAGGCATTAATAGTGTGGATAATCAGAGGCATTTCCCAGGGCTGAGATCTTTGCCACAAGAGGTCACAGGGTTAAGGTGTTGGGGACTAGGTACACAGAAGATGTCTGGGGTAAGTATTATAAGCAGAGAGTGGTGAGTGCGTGGAATGGGCTGCCGGCAACGGAAGTGGAGACGGATACAATAGGCTCTTTTAAGAGACTTTTGTACAGGTACATGGAGCTTAGAAAAATAGAGGGCTGTGTGTAAGCCCAGTAATTTTAAAGCTAGGGACATGTTGAGCCCAACTTTGTGGGCCGAAGAGCCTGCATTGTGCTGTAAGTTTTCTATGTTTCGATATTTCCACCCACAAAGTCCACAGGGGATGCAGAGTCAGTATGAATAGAACTGAGAAATTCTAAGTGTAGAAACACCCTAATACAAGTTATCTCCAGGCATGCAAACAGTATTCTGGATGTAGGGTGTAAGTTGAACGAAGAGTTAAAATTGGCATGTCGCAAAGGTAATGATACAGTTGTCATGGGGGATTTCAACATGCAGGTGGACTGGGAAAATCAGGATGGTACTGGACGGCAAGAAAGGGAGTTTGTGGAGTGCCCCCAAGATGGATTCTTAGAACGGCTTATCTTGGAGCCTACCAGGGAGAAGGCAATTCTAGACTTAGTGTTGTGCAATTAACGGGATTTGATCAGGGACCTCAAGCTAAAGGAGCCATGAGGAGGTGGTGACCATAAAATGATGTATTTTAACCTACAATTTGAGAAGGAGTAGGGAGAATCGGAAGTGTCAGTAGTACAGATTAACAAAGGGAACTATGCAGCTATGAGGGAGGAGCTAGCCAAAGTTCAATGGAACAATACCCTAGCAAGGAACACAATGGAACAACAATGGCAGGTATTTCTGGGAATAGGGCAGAAGGTGCAGGATCGGTTCACTCCAAAGAGGAAGAAAGATCCTTTAGGGGAGTTTTTCGGCGGCCGTCGCTGACGAGAAAAGTAAAGACAGCATAAAAATAAAAGAGAAGAAATATATCATAACAATGATGAGCGGGAAGACGGAGGACTGGGAAGCTTTTATAGAACAACAGAAAATAACAAAAAAGACAAAGCTCGCAGAACAAAAATGAGGTACGACGGCAAACTACCCAGAATATGAAGGAAGATAGTAAAAGCTTCTTTAGGTATGTGAAAAGAATAAAAAAACAGTTAAGATCAAAATTGTGCAATTGAAGACAGAAACGGGTGAATTTATTATGGGGAACAAGGAAATGGCAGATGAGCTGATCATTTACTTTGGATCTGTCTTCACTAGGGAAGACACAAGCAAACTTCCAGATGTAATAGAGACCAAAGAAACTACGGTAATGGATGAACTGAAGGAAATTTATACTAGGCAAGAAACGGTGTTGGATAGACTAGTTGGGTCTGAAGGCTGATAAGTCCCCGAGAGCTGATGGTCTTCATCCCAGGGTACAGAAAGAGGTGTCTCTCGAAATCGTGGACGCATTGGTAATCATTTTTCCAATGTTCTATGGATTCAGTATCAGTTCCTGCGAATTGGTGGCTAATGTTGTCCCACTTTTCAAGAAAGGAGGGAGAGAGAAAACAGGGAATTATAGACAGGTTAGCCTGACGTCAGTGGTGCGAATGTTGCTGCAGTCAAGTATAAAAGAGGAAATTACGACACATTTGGATAGCAGTAGAAGGATCAGTCCGAGTCAGCATGGATTTCGGAAGGGAAAATCATGCTTGAGTAACCTTCTGCAGCATTTTGAGGATGCAACTATGAAAATAGACAAGGGAGAGCCAGTGGATGTAATGTACCTGGACTTTCAGAAAACCTTTGATAAAAGCCCACATAGGAGGTAATTTGGCAAAATTAAAACACATGGTATTGGGGGCAGAGTACTGACATGAATTGAAATTTGGCTGGCTGACAGGACACAAAGAGTAGCGATTAATGGGCCCCTTTCGGAATTGCAGGCTGTGACCAGTGGGATACCGCAATGTTCGGAGCTGGGACCGCAGCTGTTTACAATATACATTAATGATTTAGATAAAGGGATTGAAAGTAACATGAGCAAGTTTGCCGATGACAAAAAGCTGGGTGGGAGTGTGAAATGCCAGGACGATGTTGTGAGAATGCAGGGTGTCTTGGACAGGCTAGGTGAGTGGGCGAATGTATGGCAGATGCAGTTTAATGTGGGTAAATGTAAGGTTATCCACTTAGGTAGCAAGAACAGGAAGGCTGATTACTATCTAAATGGAGTCAAGTGAGGAAACGGGGAAGTACAAAGAGATCTAGATGTTCTTGTACATCAGCGAATGAAACTAAGCATGCAGGTACAGCAGGCAGTGAAGAAAGTTAATGGCATGCTGGCCTTTATAACAAGATAATTTGTGTATAGGAGTAAAGAGGTCCTTCTGCAGATGTACAGAGCCCTGGTGAGACCACACCTGGAGTATTGTGTGCAGTTTTGGTCTCCAAATTTGAGGAAGGACATTCTTGCTATTGAGGGAGTGCAGCGTGGGTACACAAGATTAATTCCCGGAACGGCGGGACTGTCATATGTTAAAAGATTGGAGACACTGGGCTTGTATGCACAGGGATGTAGAATGATGAGAGGGGATCTGATTGAAACATGTAAGATTTTGAAGGGATTGGACAGGCTGTAGGCAGGAAGCATGTTCCCGCTGATGGGTGATTCCAGAACTAGAGGCCACAGTTTAAGAACAGCGGTAGGCCATTTAGAACAGAGATGCGGAAAAACTTTTTCACACAGAGAGTGATGGATTTATGGAATGCTCTGCTCCAGAAGGCAATGGAGGCGAGGGTTCCTGATGCTTTCAAGAGAGGTCAGATAGATGTCTTACAGATAGCTGGGTCAAGGTATATGGGGAGAGGCCATTAACGAGGTACTGATTGTGTATGATCAGCCATGATCACAGTATATAGTGCTGCTACCTAGAAGGGCCGTATGGCCTACTCCTGCACCTACTATTGTCTATATGTGTAAGCTGTATTCCATCTCTTCAGTAGACATCCCACGTTCCTTGGAGTAAACACAATGAATTTTGGAGCCCTCCCATCTGCACCGTAGCTTGAGCCACGTGCTAAACTGTATGGTCTTCCTCGGTCTGGGCACACTGGGAGGGGTGATGGTCCTGTCCTTTAAGTTAATAGCTAATTCCCTGACCTCACTGTGCAGAAACACCTTCTCATACAGACCGATTGCTTTGGTACATATGTGGACCAAGACGTCGAGCTGCTCACTCACCCACTTAAGAATCATAGAATCTTTCTGCAATTGCAGTTGAGCCTCTTTCTATTGCACTTAAGTCGACTACATTATTTCAAGGTGTTAGGTGAGGGGTCATAGAACATTATCATTGAAATCCTCTCAATTCACATCTGTCCCTGTCGGGTTATCCACCCTCAAAATGTTTAATCAATTTCGCTACCACGGTACGTTCACATCAGTTCAGTTTTGGGTCCCATTCATAGAAACCATCTATTTCTTCCCTCCACACTCGATTCAGTTTTTAGACAATGGGGTTTGTGTGCATTAAGGACGTGTGTACTGAAAATATATTCAATAGTTTTGATAACCTGTGCAGTAAATATGGCCTTCCGCATAATCATCTTTTCTCAGTACCTCCATATTTTCCACTTCGTCAAGGAAAAGATTCCCTCTTTTCCTGATGTACCACCTGCTATGTTGTGGGACAAACTCACTCTTCGCTTTAATAATAAAGAGCTGATCTCTGTACTATACTCTCAGCTGATGTCTTTGGGAGTTCAAGAACTAAACAAAACTAAGACCAGCTGGGCGGATGACCTTGGTGTGGATCTGGCTGAGGAATATTGGGCCTAAGCACTGAAAAGGGTTCATGCCTCGCAATAATGTGCTAGATTCGGGCTCATAAAATTTAATGTTTTACACGGTCCATTTAAGTAAAGCCAGGCGTGCTGACATATATCCTGGGACAGACGCTGGCTGTGACAGGTGTTCCCTATCTCCGGCTGGTTTAGTACATGCAGTTTGATCTTGCCCTCGGCTTGATGGCTACTGGGCACAGGTTTTTTTAAAATTATCGGTGAGTTTTGGGCGGTGACACTGAGACCTTGCCCGCTTATAGCGGTATTTGTTAAGGCAGATGACGTTTTGGGTTTAAATGCAATCAAGTCGGATATCATTTCACGTACATTGCTTTTGGCCCGTAGGAGAATCTTGCTGGTCTGGAAATCTGCCACTCCCCCATCTGCTGCTGCTTGGTTAGAGGACGCAATGTTTTATTCTGAAATTAGAAAAAAAATAAATTCACTCTGAGGGCGTCTGTGAGAAAGTTCTATTCGGAGTGGGGGTCTCTCTTGTCATATTTTGGGAGTCTTAAGGAATTACCTACTAGCTGAGGGCATTTGATTGTACTTGGGCAGTTGCTTCCCTTTTAACACGCATATGGTTTACCTCACAGGGTGGTTGATGAATTATAATATGAGTGTATTCTGGATCATCCGAGAAGTTGTAGATGTGTATGGGACATCGTCCTGAAGTAATGTAGGGGGTATGGCTGTGAAATGTCCGTACTTGTATTTGTGAAGGTTTGTATTGTAAATACATTAGCTGTCATTATATGTTCGGGGAGGGCGGGTGAGGGGAGGATTCTTTAGGGGTAAGATACAAAAGCAAAATGGAGGAAATTGTAATCCATTATTATTCTGTACAAAGACCTTTCTTCAATAAAAAATATTACAAATAAATAGAATCATAGAGAAGGAGTGCTGTGCTGTGAAAAGAGGAATGAAGAGGCGGAGAGTGGGGCCACAAAAAGGGTGTTCAGTTTGCAGCAGTTAGAGCAGAACGTGTTAGGCACCATTTTCTTGCTCCCTATCTCTGAATGGAGTCTGTTTAAACGCCGAAATCCACTGACCCATGGCCAGGAGTCACAGACAGAGTGAGAATCCCTCCATAAATTCCGATCACACACTCACCTGGAAATATGCACTGAGTAACGCACCCTCCGCAACGAACCATCACCCACCCCCCCACCCCGGGGTCAGACACAGAGTGAATCTCCCTCCACATTGTTTCAACACACAGTCCGGGGTCACACACCGAGTGAAGCACCGTCCACATTGTTTCAACACACAGTCCGGGGTCACACACCGAGTGAAGCACCGTCCACATTGTTTCCACACACAGTCCGGGGTCACACACCGAGTGAAGCACCGTCCACATTGTTTCAACACACAGTCCAGGGTCACACAACGAGTGAAGCACCGTCCACATTGTTTCAACACACAGTCCGGGGTCACACACCGAGTGAAGCACCCTCCACATTGTTTCAACACACAGTCCGGGGTCACACACCGAGTGAAGCACCGTCCACATTGTTTCAACACACAGTCCGGGGTCACACACCGAGTGAAGCACCGTCCACATTGTTTCAACACACAGTCCGGGGTCACACACAGAGTGCAACTCCCTCCACATTGTTTCAACACACAGTCCGGGGTCACACACCGAGTGAAGCACCGTCCACATTGTTTCAACACACAGTCCGGGGTCACACACCGAGTGAGGCACCGTCCACATTGTTTCAACACACAGTCCGGGGTCACACACCGAGTGAAGCACCGTCCACATTGTTTCAGCACACAGTCCGGGGTCACACACCGAGTGAAGCACCGTCCACATTGTTTCAACACACAGTCCGGGGTCACACACCGAGTGAAGCACCGTCCACATTGTTTCAACACACAGTCCGGGGTCACACACCGAGTGAAGCACTGTCCACATTGTTTCAACACACAGTCCGGGGTCACACACCGAGTGAAGCACCCTCCACATTGTTTCAACACACAGTCCGGGGTCACACACCGAGTGAAGCACTGTCCACATTGTTTCAACACACAGTCCGGGGTCACACACCGAGTGAAGCACCGTCCACATTGTTTCAACACACAGTCCGGGGTCACACACCGAGTGAAGCACCGTCCACATTGTTTCAACACACAGTCCGGGGTCACACACCGAGTGAAGCACCGTCCACATTGTTTCAACACACAGTCCGGGGTCACACACCGAGTGAAGCACCGTCCACATTGTTTCAACACACAGTCCGGGGTCACACACCGAGTGAGGCACCGTCCACATTGTTTCAACACACAGTCCGGGGTCACACACCGAGTGAAGCACCGTCCACATTGTTTCAACACACAGTCCGGGGTCACACACCGAGTGAAGCACCGTCCACATTGTTTCAACACACAGTCCGGGGTCACACACCGAGTGAAGCACCGTCCACATTGTTTCAACACACAGTCCGGGGTCACACACCGAGTGAAGCACCGTCCACATTGTTTCAACACACTGTCCGGGGTCACACACCGAGTGAAGCACCGTCCACATTGTTTCAACACACAGTCCGGGGTCACACACCGAGTGAAGCACCGTCCACATTGTTTCAACACACAGTCCGGGGTCACACACCGAGTGAAGCACCCTGCACATTGTTTCAACACACAGTCCGGGGTCACACACCGAGTGAAGCACCGTCCACATTGTTTCAACACACAGTCCGGGGTCACACACCGAGTGAAGCACCGTCCACATTGTTTCAACACACAGTCCGGGGTCACACACCGAGTGAAGCACCGTCCACATTGTTTCAACACACAGTCCGGGGTCACACACCGAGTGAAGCACCGTCCACATTGTTTCAACACACAGTCCGGGGTCACACACCGAGTGAAGCACCGTCCACATTGTTTCAACACACAGTCCGGGGTCACACACCGAGTGAAGCACCGTCCACATTGTTTCAACACACAGTCCGGGGTCACACACCGAGTGAAGCACCGTCCACATTGTTTCAACACACAGTCCGGGGTCACACACCGAGTGAAGCTCCGTCCACATTGTTTCAACACACAGTCCGGGGTCACACACCGAGTGAAGCACCGTCCACATTGTTTCAACACACAGTCCGGGGTCACACACCGAGTGAAGCACCGTCCACATTGTTTCAACACACAGTCCGGGGTCACACACCGAGTGAAGCACCGTCCACATTGTTTCAACACACAGTCCGGGGTCACACACCGAGTGAAGCACCGTCCACATTGTTTCAACGCACAGTCCGGGGTCACACACCGAGTGAAGCACCGTCCACATTGTTTCAACGCACAGTCCGGGGTCACACACCGAGTGAGGCACCGTCCACATTGTTTCAACACACAGTCCGGGGTCACACACCGAGTGAAGCACCCTCCACATTGTTTCAACACACAGTCCGGGGTCACACACCGAGTGAAGCACCGTCCACATTGTTTCAACACACAGTCCGGGGTCACACACCGAGTGAAGCACCGTCCACATTGTTTCAACACACAGTCCGGGGTCACACACCGAGTGAAGCACCGTCCACATTGTTTCAACACACAGTCCGGGGTCACACACCGAGTGAAGCACCGTCCACATTGTTTCAACACACAGTCCGGGGTCACACACCGAGTGAAGCACCGTCCACATTGTTTCAACACACAGTCCGGGGTCACACACCGAGTGAAGCACCGTCCACATTGTTTCAACACACAGTCCGGGGTCACACACCGAGTGAAGCACCGTCCACATTGTTTCAACACACAGTCCGGGGTCACACACCGAGTGAAGCACCGTCCACATTGTTTCAACACACAGTCCGGGGTCACACACCGAGTGAAGCACCGTCCACATAGTTTCAACACACAGTCCGGGGTCACACACCGAGTGAAGCACCGTCCACATTGTTTCAACACACAGTCCGGGGTCACACACCGAGTGAAGCACCGTCCACATTGTTTCCACACACAGTCCGGGGTCACACACCGAGTGAAGCTCCGTCCACATTGTTTCAACACACAGTCCGGGGTCACACACCGAGTGAAGCACCGTCCACATTGTTTCAACACACAGTCCGGGGTCACACACAGAGTGAAGCACCCTGCACATTGTTTCAACACACAGTCCGGGGTCACACACCGAGTGAAGCACCGTCCACATTGTTTCCACACACAGTCCGGGGTCACACACCGAGTGAAGCACCGTCCACATTGTTTCCACACACAGTCCGGGGCCACACACCGAGTGAAGCACCGTCCACATTGTTTCAACACACAGTCCGGGGTCACACACCGAGTGAAGCACCGTCCACATTGTTTCAACACACAGTCCGGGGTCACACACCGAGTGAAGCACCGTCCACATTGTTTCAACACACAGTCCGGGGTCACACACCGAGTGAAGCACCGTCCACATTGTTTCAACACACAGTCCGGGCTCACACACCGAGTGAAGCACCGTCCACATTGTTTCAACACACAGTCCGGGGTCACACACCGAGTGAAGCACCCTCCACATTGTTTCAACACACAGTCCGGGGTCACACACCGAGTGAAGCACCGTCCACATTGTTTCAACACACAGTCCGGTGTCACACACCGAGTGAAGCACCGTCCACATTGTTTCAACACACAGTCCGGGGTCACACTCCGAGTGAAGCACCGTCCACATTGTTTCCACACACAGTCCGGGGTCACACACCGAGTGAAGCACCGTCCACATTGTTTCAACACACAGTCCGGGGTCACACACCGAGTGAAGCACCGTCCACATTGTTTCAACACACAGTCCGGGGTCACACACCGAGTGAAGCACCGTCCACATTGTTTCAACACACAGTCCGGGGTCACACACCGAGTGAAGCACCGTCCACATTGTTTCAACACACAGTCCGGGGTCACACACCGAGTGAAGCACCGTCCACATTGTTTCAACACACAGTCCGGGGTCACACACCGAGTGAAGCACCGTCCACATTATTTCAACACACAGTCCGGGGTCACACACCGAGTGAAGCACCGTCCACATTGTTTCAACACACAGTCCGGGGTCACACACCGAGTGAAGCACCGTCCACATTGTTTCAACACACAGTCCGGGGTCACACACCGAGTGAAGCACCGTCCACATTGTTTCAACACACAGTCCGGGGTCACACACCGAGTGAAGCACCGTCCACATTGTTTCAACACACAGTCCGGGGTCACACACCGAGCGAATCTCCCTCCACATTGTTTCAACACACAGTCCGGGGTCACACACCGAGTGAAGCACCGTCCACATTGTTTCAACACACAGTCCGGGGTCACACACCGAGTGAAGCACCGTCCACATTGTTTCAACACACAGTCCGGGGTCACACACCGAGTGAAGCACCGTCCACATTGTTTCAACACACAGTCCGGGGTCACACACCGAGTGAAGCACCGTCCACATTGTTTCCACACACAGTCCGGGGTCACACACCGAGTGAAGCACCGTCCACATTGTTTCAACACACAGTCCGGGGTCACACACCGAGTGAAGCACCGTCCACATTGATTCAACACACAGTCCGGGGTCACACACCGAGTGAAGCACCGTCCACATTGTTTCAACACACAGTCCGGGGTCACACACCGAGTGAAGCACCGTCCACATTGTTTCAACACACAGTCCCGGGTCACACACCGAGTGAAGCACCGTCCACATTGTTTCAACACACAGTCCGGGGTCACACACCGAGTGAAGCACCGTCCACATTGTTTCAACACACAGTCCGGGGTCACACACCGAGTGAAGCACCGTCCACATTGTTTCAACACACAGTCCGGGGTCACACACCGAGTGAAGCACCGTCCACATTGTTTCAACACACAGTCCGGGGTCACACACCGAGTGAAGCACCGTCCACATTGTTTCAACACACAGTCCGGGGTCACACACCGAGTGAAGCACCGTCCACATTGTTTCAACACACAGTCCGGGGTCACACACCGAGTGAAGCACCGTCCACATTGTTTCAACACACAGTCCGGGGTCACACACCGAGTGAAGCACCGTCCACATTGTTTCAACACACAGTCCGGGGTCACACACCGAGTGAAGCACCGTCCACATTGTTTCAACACACAGTCCGGGGTCACACACCGAGTGAAGCACCGTCCACATTGTTTCAACACACAGTCCGGGATCACACACCGAGTGAAGCACCGTCCACATTGTTTCAACACACAGTCCGGGGTCACACACCGAGTGAAGCACCCTCCACATTGTTTCAACACACAGTCCGGGGTCACACACCGAGTGAAGCACCGTCCACATTGTTTCAACACACAGTCCGGGGTCACACACCGAGTGAAGCACCCTCCACATTGTTTCAACACACAGTCCGGGGTCACACACCGAGTGAAGCACCCTCCACATTGTTTCAACACACAGTCCGGGGTCACACACCGAGTGAAGCACCCTCCACATTGTTTCAACACACAGTCCGGGGTCACACACCGAGTGAAGCACCGTCCACATTGTTTCAACACACAGTCCGGGGTCACACACCGAGTGAAGCACCGTCCACATTGTTTCAACACACAGTCCGGGGTCACACACCGAGTGAAGCACCGTCCACATTGTTTCAACACACAGTCCGGGGTCACACACCGAGTGAAGCACCGTCCACATTGTTTCAACACACAGTCCGGGGTCACACACCGAGTGAAGCACCGTCCACATTGTTTCAACACACAGTCCGGGGTCACACACCGAGTGAAGCACCGTCCACATTGTTTCCACACACAGTCCGGGGTCACACACCGAGTGAAGCACCGTCCACATTGTTTCAACACACAGTCCGGGGTCACACACCGAGTGAGGCACCGTCCACATTGTTTCAACACACAGTCCGGGGTCACACACCGAGTGAAGCACCGTCCACATTGTTTCAACACACAGTCCGGGGTCACACACCGAGTGAAGCACCGTCCACATTGTTTCAACACACAGTCCGGGGTCACACACCGAGTGAAGCACCGTCCACATTGTTTCAACACACAGTCCGGGGTCACACACCGAGTGAAGCACCGTCCACATTGTTTCCACACACAGTCCGGGGTCACACACCGAGTGAAGCACCGTCCACATTGTTTCAACACACAGTCCGGGGTCACACACCGAGTGAGGCACCGTCCACATTGTTTCAACACACAGTCCGGGGTCACACACCGAGTGAAGCACCGTCCACATTGTTTCAACACACAGTCCGGGGTCACACACCGAGTGAAGCACCGTCCACATTGTTTCAACACACAGTCCGGTGTCACACACCGAGTGAAGCACCGTCCACATTGTTTCAACACACAGTCCGGGGTCACACACCGAGTGAAGCACCGTCCACATTGTTTCAACACACAGTCCGGGGTCACACACCGAGTGAAGCACCGTCCACATTGTTTCAACACACAGTCCGGGGTCACACACCGAGTGAAGCACCGTCCACATTGTTTCAACACACAGTCCGGGGTCACACACCGAGTGAAGCACCGTCCACATTGTTTCAACACACAGTCCGGGGTCACACTCCGAGTGAAGCACCGTCCACATTGTTTCAACACACAGTCCGGGGTCACACACCGAGTGAAGCACCGTCCACATTGTTTCAACACACAGTCCGGGGTCACACACCGAGTGAAGCACCGTCCACATTGTTTCAACACACAGTCCGGGGTCACACACCGAGTGAAGCACCGTCCACATTGTTTCAACACACAGTCCGGGGTCACACACCGAGTGAAGCACCGTCCACATTGTTTCAACACACAGTCCGGGGTCACACACCGAGTGAAGCACCGTCCACATTGTTTCAACACACAGTCCGGGGTCACACACCGAGTGAAGCACCGTCCACATTGTTTCAACACACAGTCCGGGGTCACACACCGAGTGAAGCACCGTCCACATTGTTTCCACACACAGTCCGGGGTCACACACCGAGTGAAGCACCGTCCACATTGTTTCAACACACAGTCCGGGGTCACACACCGAGTGAAGCACCGTCCACATTGTTTCAACACACAGTCCGGGGTCACACACCGAGTGAAGCACCGTCCACATTGTTTCCACACACAGTCCGGGGTCACACACCGAGTGAAGCACCGTCCACATTGTTTCAACACACAGTCCGGGGTCACACACCGAGTGAAGCACCGTCCACATTGTTTCAACACACAGTCCGGGTCACACACCGAGTGAATCTCCCTCCACATTGTTTCAACACACAGTCCGGGGTCACACACCGAGTGAAGCACCGTCCACATTGTTTCAACACACAGTCCGTGGTCACACACCGAGTGAAGCACCCTCCACAACATCCAAACAGGCAGTTCCTGGGTCGGATAACCAGCGAAGCTCCGTAAATGTTACCCCATCACACTCCCGGGGTCAGACATCTGAAGTACATCCCGCACCGTCGCAGCACACCCTACCGGAGTCAGGAAAAGTACGGAGCCCTCTCCGTCCTCCGTTCTCCCCACTCACCATTATCAGCCTTTCGGATTTCCAGTAGTCTTGAACTGTGTGAGTCTCTCGGAGATGGTGTTTGTGTGTCTGTGAGCGGATTGTGTGCTGCCGTTAGAGGAAGGAAGGGGAGGAGACAGGAGGCCAGGGAAAGGGTGGTGGAAATGCAAACACTGATGCAAGTGGTGTGGAAGCACATGACCGGCCTGTGCATGCAGAGTTGTGGAGAGATTCAGATTCTGGCGATCAACATCCGCTGGAACGGTGTGAGTTATAATGCAGAGAGACAGAGAGAGAAAACAAACTAAATGTATCAGGGATGGGGTAAGAAGCGGAGGGGCATCAGCGTTGAGACCCGACCTGAGCGCATCTGCCCTTCAAATAATACTTCCTGCATTGAAACGTACGCAGCTCAGAACATGAGTCCCAGCAGGATCAACCTTTTGCTTCGTGACTTTTTCAGAAATCTTAGCAACATCTGTCCGAACAACCAGTCAACTATCTGGAATGGCGTTCTTGTTTACCTGACCGTGCAACTCCAGTTTATACTACCAGTCTGCCATTTTAATGACAAAGCTTACCGCTGTGACGTGTTACGTATTCAGGCAACAATAAATATATGAGATCGGCAAGTGTTTCATATAACAAACAACACGTTTATTAAACACAGAAAACAAACCCCCCAAAAGTAAACAAACACTACCGTAACCGGAAACAGCTGCTGAGCGGCTGTTCAAACAGTTCGTAAAGTGGTATTCCAAAACAGTTCTTTAAAGTGGTATTGCCAAAAGTTCAATATGCTCACAGTCCATTTAAAAGGAGAGAGTTTACAAGTCGATTTAGGTTCTCTTTCACGTCGCTTGCTTCGATCCCCGAACTTCCCACGAAGAATTCACGAAACAGAACGGCTTAAAGGCACTGACCTTTCCTTCTCCACTACCTTCAATCCTTTCTAGTTAAACCTAGGGATTAATACGAAGATAGTCAACGAAATCCTTCCAAATAAGGATCAAACAAAGGTCGCCCCCGTTTCACCGTAGAAAGCGATTCTCCTCGATCTTTAACTTCCAACTTTGAATCTTCACTCTCCTCTAATTGCGAAATAACAGAATCATAAAGAACCTGCTGGCAATGACCTTTTAAACTTTAGACATTAAATAAAAACTTCATCCTTCAACTAAACTGCGTCATCACTTCAAACACGCAGTGGCATGAAGTCAACTTGGCAAATCCATCCACGAACTGCCCCTCCTCACCGGGTGGGGTCTACCTTTTATAACCTGTAAAAAAAACCTGTCACATGATCTCTACTGGCGGGAAAATGACATCATTCCACCATCACAAGACCATCACCTCAAGGCCAGTACAGCTTCAACCTCAGTCACATGACAAGGGCTCCACTGTCATGTGTCATGAGTACGTAACAGACGTTAGTTCGATTCCAGTCCAGGTGTAAATTCAGAGAGTTGTTCATGGGAGAGGTAATGAAGGAGCTGAGCAAGGTGAAGGCGGTGTGGCGCGTCCTCCAGGCAGCAGTATGTGCTGCCCCCTAGTGCTCGCTCGGCAGAAGACAGTCTCGGCTCTGAACAATTGTAGATTACCGTGGCATTCAAAATGCCCAGGGGTCTCAGGCTGCATAAATGTGTGTGTGTGTGTGTGTGTGTGTATATGTATGTGTGGGTGTGTGTGTGTGTGGGTGTGTATGTAATGCGTGAATGTATTGACTGATATCCTGCATATGCTTGCTATCTTGATATATTATACATATTATGTACGCTGCAACCATAACACTTCAGCCACGTTTTAAACTGAATGTATTTTTTTTTCTAATTTTGTCCACACCTGCACACCGGCTCCCTTTTTCTACGTATATAGTGGTGACGGTAACGACCGCATACCATCGAGGAATCTCAGTATCGTCCACAGTACCGCTTTTCAGTTCCCCTAACAAAGACAATCCCATCGATACAGCTCGTCAGATTTCACCCCCCTCCCTGCTGAGCCACAGAACCATAGGCACTGCCAGAGACCTGACCGGTGAGATTTTCCCCTGCTTGGTCATTTGCACCTCTCTCCTCCACAAGCAACCAAACTGGTCTACCTGTTATTCAGCGGGTTGGCCTCAAGGGGTCTCTGCACTGGTTCTGCCTGTTTAACCCGTTCCTGTCCGTCATCCAGTTTTCTGTACCCTACACGGGGGGGGGGGGGTGTAAATGCCTTTCTATATGCCCTCCCTATATCACCCCGACAGCTTCCCGAATGATCCCGTTCATCCAGTTCCAGTTCCAAAGCTGTTCCCCAGAGTGTCACAGCAGGATGTGTGTGGGTGTCACGATATGGGGTCGGTTAGCGTCCGGTCGGGGTTGTGACCATGTCATGGTGAGGGGTGAGTAGGTGTCAAACTGACAGCTGTGTGACTCGCTCACTGTCTCTGCTGTCTGTGAAGTGGTTGTTCTCTGTGTTTCGCAATCTATCGTCAAAGTCATTGATCTACCCCATCCCCTTATCAGCCCACTCGATGAGTTGAAATCTGTCTTTTTGCCCCTCTTGCAGAGCAGTGAACGTAAATCACTGAACAGAATGGACCCTTCGGCCCACAATGCTGTGATATGCCAATTGAGCTAAATCACGTCTGACTGCACAACAACCATCTCCCTGTATTCTCTATATATGAACGTCGCTGTCAAAAAAGGCACATAACTCCCCTCCGAGTTTGTCAATGTATCTCTTGTCACCAATAAAAACTCGCCTCCGCTTTCAATACTTCCCGCTTCTTCACGACTAATACAACCGCAACTGGGAACGTGGAGCTGACGCTCCTGCCCGCTTTGCAACGGCGTCTCACTAATGTGTACAGTGTCATAATTCCAACCGTTGACCCCTGCCCTAAGGTGATCGATCTTTAGTACAGTACTTCCTGCATTGAAACGTACGCAGCTCAGAACATGAGTCTCAGCAGGCTTAACGCTTTGCTTCGTGACTTTGTCGGAGGCCTTAACAACATCTGTCCCAACAACCACTCAGCTATCAGCAATGGCGTTCTTGTTTACATGTCCCTGCAACTCTATTATGTTTCACCACTCTCCCTTTTTAATGGCAAACCTTATCGATGGTTTATTAGTTCCAATAAAGCTCGGGTGTAAAGTGAGAGGGTTGCTCATGGGAGACTAAATGAAGGAGCTGCGCAAGATGGAGGCGGCAAGGCGCTGTCTCCAGGCAGGAGTCTGTGTGCTGCCCCCCAGTGTTCGCTCGGCAGAAGACAATCTCTTTCTGAACAATGTAAATTACCGTGTATTCAAAGTGCCCAGGAGCTTAAAGATGCATAAATGTGCGTGTGCGTGTGTGGGTGTTTGTGTGTGTGTGTGTGTGTGTGTGTGTGTGTGTGTGTGTGTGTGTGTGTGTGTGTGTGTGTGTGTGTGTGCGCGCGCGTGCGCGTGCGCGTGTACACAATACGTGAATGTGTTTTACTGATATCCTACATAAGCTTGCTACCTGTCCATTTTATACATAATGTGTGTGCTTTGTGCCATGTGGGACTGTTGGTTTTGCAATTAGCAGTCAAGTCCTGGATGTATTCATTGTGATGACTTTACAATGAAACAGAAATTGAAATTAATTAAAATGAAATGAAACCGTTCCGTCTGTAGAGTTCGCACCTTCAGTGGAAGAGAATCTAGTGATACACATGTCTGAAGTTCTCATTCCAACCCTAATGTTAAACTGAAAGTTACTTTTTAATTTCGGCCACATCTACAGAAACGAGTCCCTCTTCGCTCCTATATACCTGTGTCTATAACATAGGCAACATGGAAACATAGAAACATCTACAGCACAATACAGGCCGTTAGGCCCACAAATCGGTGCCGAACATGTCCCTATCTTAGAAGGAACTGGGTTTACCCATAGATCTCTATTTTTCCAAGTTCCATGCAGCCAGCCTGGAGTATCTCAAAAGACCCTATCGTATTCGCCTCCACCACCGCCGCCGGCAGCCCATTCCACGCACTCACCACTCTACGTAAAAAAACTTACCCTTACAGCTCCTCTGCACATACTTCCTAGCACCATAAATCAATGCGCTTTTGTGCTAGCCATTTCAGCCTTGGCGAAAGGGGTCTGACTGTCCACACGATAAATGCCTGTCATCATCTTGTACACATCTGTCTGTTCACCGCTCATCCTCCGTCGCTCCAAGGAGAAAAGATCGAGTTCATTCAACCTCATAAGGCATGCTCACCAATTCCAGCATGAACCTTGTATTTTGGGGACCACATACCATCGAGGAATCTGGTTCTCGTCCACAGTACCGCTTTTCCGTTCCCCTAAGAAAGACAACACAATCGATACAGCTCGTCAGATTTCACCCTCCTCCTTGCTGAGCCACTGATCCATACTCAGTGCCAGAGACCTGACCGGTGAGACTGACCCCTGCTTGGTCATTTGCACCTCTCCCCTCCATTCCAGAAGTATCTAAAGTGGTCTACCTGTTATTGTCCTGGTTGGCCACAAGAGGCCTCTGCACGGTTTCTGGCTGTTTAGCCCCTTTCACGTTCCTGTCTTCCACCCAGACTCCTGTATCCTCCACCTTGAATGTAAGTACCTCTCTATATAACTTCGCTATCATCGCTCAACTTCCCGAATAATCCCGAGTTCATCCAGTTCCAGTTCGAACTCTGTTACGCACAGTGATAGACGGGTCAGCTGGATGACCTTCTTACAGGAGAAGTTGTCAGGGACTCTGGAGGTTCCATGCCTTCCCACAGCCCTAAGGCAGAGCAGTCAACTCTCCTGCAGTAATGCTTACTGCTCCTTCTAACTGTAATTATAAACGAAACAATCTATAAACTGAAAACAAATCTACCAACAGTTTTGCGCCTTCTATCATCCGAGACTCTCCTCCTTACAGCGTCAAATTGGATAAGCCCTCTAACTCGAACAATGTCCGCTGCGATTGCCCACAACTTTACTACGAGCTAAGCACCTTCTGCTCCGGTTCATTACAGCGATACAGAGACTCAAACAATGATTGAAATTCACCCCACACCGTCCCGTCATCCGGGGTCAGGCACATATTGAAGCTCTCTCCTCCCGGTCCCGTCACACACTCCGGGGATCAGAAGCTGCTTTACTCTCACCACCCCCAGCACTGCGCCGTTCGAGTAGTCCTTCATTGTGTGTCTGTCTCGGAGACTGTGCGTGTGTTCGTGTGCAGATGGTGAGAAGTGAAGAGCAGAGAAGTGGGAGAGGTTGACGGGGAGGGAGTAGGGACGTGGTGTTGAGATAGTGGTCACTGGGAGAAAGTGGTGTGGAACCGCGAGACCGGCCTTTCCACATAGATCAGTGAACAGGATCAGAACCGCGAGATCGACTTCCGGAGGATGGTGTTGTGAGTGGTAACACCAGACGTCACCACTCCCCTTTCGTTCCCAGAATTCCAGATGAACGGGGTCGGGGGGTAGAGGATCGAGAATGTCGATGGAACCGTGGAGTGTGTAAGGGACGGAGCGGGTCAGGGAGACGGGGATAGGGAATGGGGAAGGAAGATATGACGGAGAGAGCAAGGAATGCGGGAGACGGAGGGTTGATGGAGTCGGGGTGTGTAAAAGAAGATTGCGGTGATGGAAATGAAGGTAGGGGAAATCAACATCGGGTGGAGGATGTTGTAGTGTGGTGATGTAACAACATAAATCACGGCTCCCTCTTCCCCACAATTCCACATTAACACAGAAAGGGAGCGGGGTAGAGGAGGGAGCCGGGTGACGGAAACGTGGAAGGTTGCAGTGGACGCAGCGTTTCAGAGAGACGGGGAGAGGAGTTGGAAGGGGGAGATGACAGAGACGGCGTGAGGTGCAGGAGACAAAGTAGTAATGGAGTCGAGGTGTCAAGAAGGGAAGCTATGACGACAACGGGGGAGTGTGTGACGTAGAGGATATTTTGTCTGACTTTGATGAGGTTGATCGTCGGGGAACAAGGGATTGACGACGAGGGGAGTCGTAGCGGAGGAAGGGGCTGACGGAGACAGGGTAGGGTGCAGGCACTACTGGTAGTGACAGAGACTGGAGGTGTGTACAAGAGCGAGGGGATCATGGAGATGGGCATGGCTGATTGGGAGGGACAGAGTGACTGGAAACGAGAGTGGGGAAGAGCGACGGACTGACAGACCTCTTCTGCAACCTCTATTTTCTCGGCCGATGTAAGAATAATCCTTCTGGTGGGTGAACCCTCTCAAGGCATCGGGTTCCGAATGTGTTTCTAGTAGGGTACTGAAAACCTTTGCCACCAACAGGTTGGACTGTTCAAGAGTCGTTGGTGAGGAAGCTAATAAAAGGTTTGCATTCATTTCCCGGGCAAGGATTTAATTTTAAGGCTCTGGTTTAGACTCATTTGGAGGGTGCTTCCCTGTCACTTTCACTTTAAGACTCGGACTAGCAATTTCTGCCTGTCACAATCCTTCCTGGAATGTCTGTAATTAAATGGATTGTGCTGAGCTCTCAGTGATCAACCGTAGGAAATCCATTTCCAGCACTGTGGGTTGTGATTGACACTTCGGATGTAGTTACTGCCGTCGTTTATTTTAGTCTAAGTTTGAGTTAATTCCAGACCTTACTCTGCACTTGGGTTGACACCATCCATAACTCCCTGGCCACGGAAGCTATTGTGACGTCAGGAGTTTGTGACGATTTGGTCTCTCATTGAACACAAGTAAATTTCTATGGATGTCCGCTGGGAGGCGCTCTGTCCGGTCGCATAACCTCCTGGTGTGGAGTCGACGACGCCCAGGGTGGCCAGAGACAGCAGAGGGATGTAGACTCAGCCAGTACCGTCAAGGGCAACACCGCTCCCTCCGTCTCGTAGTTGAAACGGTGTTTATCACGATCGCAAGACGAACTCTTCCTGGACGTTTTGCATTCGGTGTATTCGATCTTTCCAGATTTCATCTTGTAGACGACATGAGAGGCCACCTTACTATCAAACGGGTTTAGGAAATCTCAAAATAAGCAAAAATGTTTTCTGGAAACATACCCACTGCTGCACGCTCTCCACGGCCCGTGTCAGTCTCTAAACTAATCTCACTACACCGCGATCTCCACGCAGCCGCACGTCAGAATCCAAACTATTCCGATCACTACACCGATCACTCTCCACGACCCCGCGTCATTATCCAGACTAATCTCGGTGCACCTTTACGGGATCCAGCGTGGCACCGAGACGGGTTGTGGCGGAGGGAAAACAGGAGATAACGGAGAGTGTGCAGAGATGGAGTGTGTCACGAAGACGGGGCAGCTTGTAAGGGAGGGACGAGAGGTGACGGGTATGAGACTGGTGTAAAGTAGGGAGTTTGTGACTGAGAGGGGGAGTATTGCAGGAGAGCGAAGATAGATGAAGTTGGGGAGAGGATTATGCATACGCAGCGGACTGTGTCCTTGCTAAAGTGAAGATCGTGACAGTTTGTCGGTATCGTTGGGCGGTGTGTTCATGTTATGTTGCAAGGCGTGTCTGTGCGACGGTGTCACGATGAGGGGCGCGTTCATGTCTCGGTGTGAGCTGTGACGGCATCACGGTGAGGGCTGTGTCGGTGTCACAGTGAAGGGGTGTCTGTGTAGTAGTGAGGGCTGTGTGGCTCGTTTACTGCCGATGTCGAGAGGTCGCTCCCTGAGTTTCTCAATGCAGCGTCATATTCCTTCATCTACCCCGCCCCCTGCGTTTCCCATCCTATCAGTTCAAAACTCTCCCTGACCCTCCTGTAGAGCTGTGAACGTCAATCACCGAACAGAGGAGACCATTCGGCCCGCAATGTTCTGATATACCAATTAATCTAAATCCCTTCTGCCGACACACGTCCAACCTCATCAATTCCCTGTAAGTCCACGTGACTGTCAAAGAGCCATTGAAACGGCTCTATCGATCTTCCCTCACCACCGTCTCTGGTAGCACAGTACAATCACCCTCCAGTCCCTGTGTGAATAAAAAATCTTGTCAACCTCACCTCCTCTGAACTTATCCCTCACACCTCAATGCATGAGCTCTTGTACGAGACATTTTTATCCTGGGCGTTATAACACTCGCTCCTTGGTCCATCAGTGTCTGTTCTAGTGAGATAATCCTCTGCCAGTTGTCCCCTCCGCCTTCGCCGCTCCAGAGTAAAGAAACCGAAAATTCTCACCACTGCCTACAGATAGTGTCCTCTATACCGGGCAGCATCCCAGTGAATCCCCACTGAATCCTCCCCAAAGACACTGACACTTCCTTTAATGGAGCATCCAGAAATGAATCAGGAATCTCCGAAACGTCAATCCCAGTCTCAACTCTTATCTGCTCATCCCCTTGGTTTCCCGGCACTCTTCGCCATTCACAGTGTGTGGTCCCCAATCCTCTAGACTGAAGTTCTTCTCTGCTTCCAAACTTCCCACAATTCTCATGAAACAGCGCCTGGGCTCCAACTTAGCAGGTACATCTTTGTCAGAAAACAACCTGGCCGAATCCGCACTTGCCGGATCATTCCTGACGCCAAACATATTGGCCTTTTTTCAATTTATAAACTAAACTCGAGGAGTAGTCAGCATGGCTTTTTAAAGGGCAGGTCGTGCCTTAAAAGCCGGATTGGATTTTTTGAGGATGTGATTAAACACATTGATGAAGTATGAGCAGTAGATTTAATGTATATGGATTTCAGCAAGGCATTTGATAAGGTAACCCGAGCGAGGCTTGCTGAGAAAGTAAGGAGGCGTAGGATCAAAGAGGACATTGCCCACAGAAGGTAAAGCGTGCTTTCAGACGGGTCATATTCTGCATGGAGGTCGGTCACCAGGGGAGTGCCTCGGGGATCTCTTCTGGGACCCTTACTCTTCGTGATTTTTACAAATGACCTGGATGAGGAAGTGGAGCGACGCGTTAACACGTTTGCTGATGACACAAAGGTTGGATGTGTTGTGGATAGTGTGAGGGGCTGTCACTGGTAACAGCGGGACACTGGTAAGATGCAAAAGTGTGGAAGAAAATTACAGACGTTCAAACCAGATAAGTGTGAAATGGTTCATTTTTGTTGATCTTATCCATCAACCTACCAACCGGTAGAAAGGCAGGATGCAGAAGGACAGACAGATTAGTAGAATGTTCAACAAATTGGCAAATTAAACAGAATATTGGAAAATGCATGGTCGTGCACATTGGTTGTAGAATTGAAAGTGAGGACTATTGTCTAAACGGGGAGAAATTCCAAAACACAGAGAGGCAATGGGGCATCTTCTTCCTCTGCGCCATCACATCTTTCAACGCACGAGAACTAACTCCACAGTTTTTGCGGTATTTATTAATATTTGTAAGTTACATTAATATTTCATCTTTGATCCATACTGATGCTTCAGAACAAGAAATTGCAGGCCGTGTTAGTCTCAGATAAAGGGGTCTTTATTCCCTGAAGCGTTGCTGTAACTTTACAGAGTTGCATAAACTCAAGAGGGGCACAGGCATTGGGAATGCGCACAGAATTTTACCCAGAGCTGGGGTATCGAGACCCAGACGGCACAGGATAGAGGTGAGAGTTGGTGGAAAAGAGGTAGAGAGAGAGATCAGAGAGACGCAGGAGTTTGAGGGAACGGAGAGCAGAGTGAGAGAGTATGGTATAGAGGGGGAAAGTAAGATAAATATAAAGAGGTTGGAAGAAGGAGCAGAGAAAGGTCGAGGAAGTAGGGTGAGGAGATGGGGTAGAGAGAGTTAGAGGGAGTGAGAAAGAGCGGGATGGAGAGGGATGGCGAGAAAGAACGGGATAGTTGGAGACTGGGGTTTTCCATGTGTGGTGGTGGGGACAAAGGGGTTACGAAAAGATGAGAATAGAGAAGCAGGTAGGGCAGAGAATGTAGGGAGGATTTTGAGATGATGGACTGAGTGTGATTGGAGCAGGGATAAGGAAGGGAAAGACAGTGTAATCATTTGATTCTAGTCGGCTCTCCGGGCTGTTGACAGAGAACCTGGATCTTTTCAGGAATATCCGGACAGCAGGGGGCGGACTTCTCGCAGATGAAATGGTGCTTATCATGAAGGCAATAGTCACTCCCTCCACTCGAAGTGCATTCACTGCAGGAGGAACTTCCGGAGGTCACCTTGTACATCAGACCATGGACGGTATTCCTGTCAGTAAATGGTTAAAAAATTTCAACAGAGTCTAAACAGATCCGGCGGAACACGAGACCGTCGCCAAACTAATCCCATTAAATCCGGGCAATCACTACAGCCCTGTGTCGTCCTCAAAATATTTCCTGTGTCCCAATGTCTCCCCACTGCTGTGCGCCAGTCACCAAATTAATCCAACTACACCACCTCCCCCATAGCCTCCTGCCTGTCGTCCCGCGGTCTCCACAGTCCTGTGGCAGTCCCAATTCGAATGGAACACACCCACTTTCTCCCTCAGATCTATTCCCCCAGTCCCCAAACAAATCTTATTCTCCCATCCTCCCATCGGCACAATCTGATCCTGCAACCCTCTGTCGGTCCCCAAATCCATCGCACGGCTCTTCCTCTCCCGACAGTTTATGTTCGTCTCCAGGTTAATCCCATTGCCCCTCACTGCTACCTCAGCCTTGCATCAGTCGGCAATCTGGACCCACTGACCGCCTCTGTGCCCACACTCCCGAATCGGTCTCCAAACTAATCCAGTTTTCCCAATCTCTCCCCCCAGATCAGTGTCATACCACAAACGGATCCTGCCGATAACTCTTTCTCACAGAGCAAGGCCTGTCGCCAAACTAATCCGACTCTGCCTCCTGCTCCCCACAGATCTGTGTCAAACTCCGAACTAATTCCACTGTATCTCCCAATCCCCACAGCCCTGCGTCAGACACCAAAATAACCCCATGGAAATAATCCCCGGGGCCCACAGCAAATCGTCCAAATAATTCGCTGCCCTCTCCTGTGACAGACAGGTATCTTTTCCTAAAATATTCCCCTTGTATCGTTCTCCCCCGACACCAAATCCCACCCGCCACCCTCTTCTCAAAAACCTACTTCAGTCCGTAAACTAATCCCATTTTCTCCCCTCACGACAGTGTCATTCCCCAACTCCCACACCACAGATCAGTCCAACTCTCACCCGGTTTCGCATTGTCCAATCCAGTAAGGAAGGTTACGGCGAACGAGAGACCGTGAAACAAAACTATGTAAAATTAAATCCCTTTGATTAATGCCGAGAATCGAAAGCTGTTTACGGGAGAGTGTCATGGGATGGTGTGTAGGGAGAATCACTCTGTGCCTGATCGCGGTGTGTGATGGGACGGTGTGGAGAGAGATTCACTCTGTGTTTCACCCCGGGAGTATGTTACCGGAGGGTATTGTGGGTTTTCACTCAGTGCCTGACCCCGCGGGTGTGTGATGATTCCTGTGTTGCTGTGGGATCTTCTCGTGCTGTGAAGGGGCGGTGTGGAGGGAGATTCACTCTGTGTCTGATCCCGGGAGTGTGTGATGGGACGGTGTGAAGAGAGATTCACTCTGTGTCTGATCCCGGGAGTGTGTGATGGGACGGTGAGAAGAGAGATTCACTCTGTGTTTCACCCCGGGAGTGTGTTACGGGAGGTTACTGTGGGTTTTCACTCAGTGCCTGACCCCGCGGGTGTGTGATGATTCCTGTGTTACTGTGGGATCTTATCGTGCTGTGACACATACCGCTTTATCCCTTGAATTGATTTCCAGCAGGCTTGAATCACGGTTTGAACATCCTTGCATTGCTCTTGGGAATGAAGTTTCAAACGTGGATACGTAATAACACCGGTCTGTATTTGTGACCCAGTCCTTGGAACACGTTTGCTCTGGAACTCAGGAACAAGGAACAGTGAGACACGGTGTGAATCTCTCGTCACACTTTCCCATCACACACACGCGGTGTGTCACACAGAGTGTATTTCTCGCAATGCGGTCTCATCACGCACACCTGAGGTCAAGCACAGAGTGAATCTCCCCTCACACCGTCCAAACGTACATTAACGAGGATCAGGAAAAGTGAAGGTCGCTCCAGACCATCCATCACACACTCACGGGGTCAAGACACAGAGTGAATCTCGTCCCATACTGTCTCATCGTACATGACTGGGGAGAGACACAGAATGAAGTTCCCTCCATAACGTCCCGTCACAGATTCACAGGATCAGACACAGAGTGAAGGTCACTCCACATCATCCATCACAGTCTCTCCGGTCAGGCACAGACTGAGGCTACCTCTAACAGTTCCATGATACACACACGCAGTCAGACACCGAATGATCCTCGCTCTACACCATCCTATCACACACTCAGTGTGTCAGAGGAAAAGCGATGCTCCCTCCACATCGTCCTATCAGAGACCCTGAATCAAACATGTAATGAATCGCAATCCATTGCGCATCGTCACCCAGCCTCTGGGCCGGATCTAGAATACAGATTCCCCCACACTCTCCATAGACACAGAATGAAATTCTCTCCCTCTCTCTCTCTCTCTCTCTCTCTCTCTCTCTCTCTCTCTCTCTCTCTCTCTCTCTCTCTCTCTCTCTCTCTCTCTCTCTCTCTATCTCTCTCTCTCTCTCTCCACTACTCCATCACACACACATGGGTTCAGACTGCACGCTGGTCAGTGTCAAATCTCACGCTCTTGCGGACAGACAAAGAGTGAAGCTCCCTCCAAACCGTCACACGTTCATGGAGTGAGACACAGAGCTAAGCTACTGTGACTGTGTCCAATCGCACACTCCACGGATCAGACACAGTGTAGCTCCTTCAGCAGCGTCCGATTACGGACACCAGACATGGAGTGAAGCTCTTTCTCACTCTCCCATGACACAGGCGCAGGGTTAAAAACAGTTTTCACCGTCGGCACCGTCTCACCACACACTACCGGAAGCAGATACAGAGTGAAATTCCCTCCGCTAACTCCGTGGCCTCATCTCACATTCCAGCGGTCAGACGTGGAGTGAGGTATCCTGCACACCGTCGTGTCACACTCTTCCGGAGTCAGATTCTGGGCGTTACTCCCTCCACACTGTCTCATCACACACCACCGGGGTCAGAGAACACTATTTAGATCCCTCCACAAACTCCAAACACACACAGCCTTGGTCAGACACAGTGTGAATCTCTCTCTCCACGGCCATAACACACGCTCCAGCAGTCGGACATGAGAAGAAACTCCCTCAGCACACAGGACAAACGTCAGAGGAAGAGTGATTCTCCCTCAAGAGCTTCTCAACACCCCACGCAGCAACGTGTCAGACACAGAGGGAAGCTGCCTCCTCACGGCCCCATTACGCACTCCCGATTCTAACAAAGTGTGAATCTCACTCCTTACGTCCTATTAAACTTCCTGGCGAGTCACAGAGTGAGGCTCTCTCTGAACCGTCCCATCACACCCCAATGTGTTCACACACAAAGCGAAATTCCGCCCACACACTCACGGGGTCAGACTCCCTCCACAATATCCAATCACACAGTCTGACGTCACGTAGAATGAACGTTCATCTGCACTGTCCCATCACACAATCCCGCTGTCAGACACGGAGTGAAGCTGGATCCATACTGTCCCATAAGACATTCCCGGACATAGGTTGACGCTGAAATGTGACGTCTCACGACGCCGTGGCCAGATACAGAATGAATCCACCTCCACAACGTCTCATCACACTTTCCTGGATTCAGTGATAGAGTGAAAGTTCGTCCATGCAGCCCCATCACACACTCACCGGGGCAAACACAGAGCAAATCACCCTCCAAACCATCCCTTAACACACTCCTGATATCAAACAGAGAGTGAAGCTTCCTCTCTCCATACCTGCCATGCGATGAGGAGCGGGTGAAAGAGGGGGATGATGCCTCACCTCTGCTGCTAGTCCAAAAATTACAGATTCGAGCCTTGCTTTCGATGACAGATCTGTACTTCGTTTCCATCTCAGTGAACTGGTGATGGATATCGCTGTGCTTTCGTTTAAAAACGGACAGATTTGAGTTGAGCGCAGAAAGCTTGGTTTGAAGGGTTGAGTTTAACTCATTGTAGTTTCGGTGACAGGTTTCCTTAGACTGACGAATCTGTGACACTGAGAGACATGGTAAAGGATGTTTAGCGTTTGCAGTGACTCGTGAGTCAGCGTCACGCTACCGAACGGGTCACAGAGAGTGTTGTGTCAGTGTCACGGTGAAGGGTGTCACAGTGAAGGATGTGCTCGTGGCACAGCGAGAGGCGTCGGCGTAACCATGAGGGGCGTGTCTGTGTCTCTCTGAGGGGTATTTCAGTGCCCAGCTGCAGGTTTTGTTGTTGTTACCATTGAGGTCTACGTCTGTATCGTGCGGGGCATTTCCGAGTTACTGTGAGGGACGCGTCGTTGTCACCGTCATAGGAGTTTCTGTGCCCCGGCGAGAGATGTGTCTGGTCACAATGAAGTGTATCACGATGTGGAAAACAGGAAAATGTCAGCGTGAGGGGCCTTGTGGTATCACCGAGTGTGGAGTATCTGTGTAATGGTGTGCCGTTCTCGCAGAGAGGGGTATGTCTGTGTCACGGTGAGAGACATGTCATGGCCACGGTGGGTGTGAGAGTGTCACGCTGAGGGAAATGTCGGTGTTATGGAGAGGACTATTTCTGTGGCATTGTGAATTTAGGAGTCTGTTTCACGTTAAGTAGTTTGCCTGTGTAAGGGTGAGGTGTGGGAACTTGCCTGAATGAGCGGTGCGTTTGTGTTCTGCTGAGAGGTGAGTCTGTCTTGTTACAGTGAGTCTCTGTTACGGTGCGATGCGGAGCGGATCACGTTGAGGAGAGTGAAGGTGTCGCGATACACGGTACCTCAGTGTCACGGTGATGAGCGTGAATAAACAATTGGATATTCCAATAATTAAATATTACCAATATTACCATTACCAATATGGTTTCGATTTCTTTTTTTTTTTGTTTTGAATAAATTTATTTAATCTAACCCTGTTGTATCTGACTTTTTTTTTTCCATCCCACTGTTATGGACCAAGCCTTTTTGATATGGAAAATGAAGGGTCTAACACAGGAGTGGGCAAACTCTTTGACTTGAGGGCCACAAAGGGTTCTAAAATTTGACAGGGTGGCCGGACCAGGAGCAGATGGACGGAGTGTTTTGGTAATACACCTCATAAGAGAAAATAAAATATCATGGGATATGTAGAAAACATGTGCTTTAATATCAATTGAAACTTAACAAATGCATTTAAACAAAATATCTGTCTTTGAAGTCCCATGGTATTTAGCTATTTATTGAAATGCCTTTTAAAACACTGAAAATTAAATGAATAAAATACAGCTTTTTTTAATAGTAACAGTTATTAATTTAAAGCACTGAAAATTCTGTTATCCTTCAAGATATTATCATCATCACTCTCCTCCTGACTGTCTTTATTTCAGAAACGGAAGGAGATGCAGGTCTACTTGTCCTGCTTCTTCTTATTCAATTGTCTCCTGTGCCAAAACTCAACAACGACCAGCACAAAGACAAGAACAGGGCCAGCGCGCCAGTATGCGGAGCTCTGTGCTCGCAATTCCCCGCAGGCTATCTCCCTTAGCCGGAACGCTGGCTAATTGTGAGCCGGTTCGGATGTGCCAGGAAATGGGTCGCCACAAGGTCACAAAGTAAAGCGCAAATGTGGAGTAATACGCTGCACCTCAACAAAGGTCAATGTGTATAGAGTGCGTCATCTATTGGGAAAACGCCAGAATTGCGGGAAAAAAAAAAAACGTTAACAAGGCTTATTAATATAATTTCATCATGTTCTGCGGGCCGGATTAAAATTCTTAACGGGCCGCATATGGCCCACGGGCCGTAGTTTGCCCATGACTGGTCTAACATGTTTTTTTGTGACTTATTCCTGGATAACTGTTTCATGTTTTTTGAAACAGTTGTATAATAAATATAATTTTCCCCAGATCCTATTAGAATTCTTTTGGATTATATGTTACAGACTTTTCGAACTCATGCCCAGCTGACATCACGGGAAAAAATGGTTAAAAACCCTTCTCAGAAAAGTTTAATAATAATCATTTATGATATGAACATGAAAACACAGCGAGATATATGAGATAAAATTAAGAACAAAAGTGAAAAAGAACATCTGCTTTCCTTACATACAGAGAAATTGGAGAAAATTTTACATTTCGTTAACTCGTCATTGATGTGTGCTAAAGACGACATGATACAATTTAAGGTGGTGCATCGGACCCATATGTCTAAGCACAAACCTGCTCGGTTTTACTCCCACGTTAATCCTATTTGTGATAGGTGCCATTCCGAAGCAGCATCTCACATGGCTAACATGTTCTGGTCTTGCCCTTTTCTTTCGGAGAAATATTGGAAAGATATTTTTGGTATTATTTCAATAGTTATGAGTATGAATTTACATCCTCATGGTGGATAATAGCTATTTATCCCATTAAACTCATCTGATGATTGCAATTGTTACATTAGTGGCTAGAAGATCCATTCTATTGAACTGGAAAGAGATGAATCGTCCACCTACATTTCAATCGTTTTCCCAAACTATATCTTGTTTTAATTTAGAGAAAATCAGAAGTGTTACTTTTGACTGACCATTCGATTAACTTTGAAGAACGCTGGAGGCCATTGATTCAACACTTTCATATGAGCTAAATCCACCTTTCCCGAACGTGTTTTCATTACCCTTAAATATCTGGACAGAGGAGCGGAGTTATTGACACTACTCTTTATATCCGTTAAAATATAACAGCCCGGTTTTTTGTTTGCAAGTTAGTTTTTTTTTATTATTTTCTTTCTTTACAAATGCAGAATGAGTTTGGGAGGGTTGGCACATTTGTGTTATCAATAGTTTATACTTGTATATACTGCTCTATTCACGATGTATTCCCAATCCCTCTCTGTATTTCTACTGTTACTATGTTTTGTTTGAAAATCAATACATATATTTAAAAAAAGAAAGAAGGAAATAGTGTCAGGATATATCGAAGTTAGTGAGGGGTACATTGCGGTCAGAGTGACGGTCATGTGTGTGTCACGGCGATGGTCGTGTTCATGTCGCGTTTAGGAGTATATCTGTGTCTCGTTGAAGGTCGGGACCGTGCTATGGTATTATTGTTGATGTTATGGTGAATGACGTGTCGGTGTCAGGGCGAGTCTTGATTGTGTTACGTAAAGGCCGTGTTTTCATCCCGGTTAGCGGTGTGTACGTGTAATAGAGCATAGAATACAGAATAGTGCAATAGAGTCCCGTCAGCTCACAATATTTTGTCCACCCTTAAACCCTGCCTCCCATATAACCCACCACGTTAAATTCCCCATATACCTGTCTAGTAGTCTCTTAAATTTCACTAGTGCATCTGCCTCCGCCAATGACTCAGGCCATGCATTCCATGCACCAAGTACTCTCTGAGAAATGAATCTTCCTCTAATATCCACTTTGATCTTCCCACCCCTTATCTTAAAGCCTTGTCCTCTTGTACTGAGCAGTGATGACCTGGTATATGATCTTGTATACCTCTATCTTGTCTCCTCTCATCCTCCTTTTCTCCAAAGAGTAAAGACCAAGCCCACTTAATCTCTGATCATAATGCACACTCTCTAAACTTGGCAGCATCCTGGCAAATCTCCTCTGTACCATTTCCAATGCTTCCACATCCCTCCTATAGTGAGGCAACCAGAACTGAACACTTTACTCCAAGTGTGGCCTAACTAGAATTTTAAATAACTGCATAATTACATCGAAACTCTATCCCTCGACTTATGAAAGCTAACACCCCATAAGCTTGATTAACTGCCCCACCAACCTTTGCGGCAACTTTAAGGGATCTGTGGACATGTATCCCCAAATCCCTCTGCTCCTCCACACTACCAAGTATCCTGCCATTTAATTTGTACTTCCAAAGTGTACCACCTCACACTTCTCCGGTTTGAACACCATCTGCTACTTCTCAGCTCACATCAACATCTTATCAATGTCTTTCTGCAATATTCGGCAATCTTCTACACTATCCACAACAACACCAACCTTTGGGTCGTCTGCAAAACTTGCCACATCACCCTTCTACCCCTACATCCAGGTGGATAACAACAAACAAAAAAAAAGGAGAGGTGCCAGAACCGAACTAGTCACAACACTCCATTCCGAATGTATCCCTTCTGCATGAAAGCAAATTCTAAATCCCCTTGGCCAAACTTCCCTGGAACCCATGCCTCTGACTTTCTGAATAACACTACCGTGTGGAACCTGTCAAATGTCTTACAAAAATCCACGTAGATCACATCCGCTGCACTACCCTCATCTATATCCCTGGTCGCTCCTGAAAGAAATCTAACAGGCTTGTTAGACACGAACTGCCCTTCCCAAAGTCATGTTAACTGTCCCTGATCAGACCATGATTTTATAAATACCCACTGATCCTATCTATAGGAATCTTTTCCAACAACGTTTCCACCACAGACGTAAGGCTCGCTGGTCTATAGTTTCACGGGCTATCCCTACCACCTTTTTTGAACAAGGGGATGACATTCCCCTCCGTCCAATTCCCCGATGCCATTCCCGTGGAAGGACAAAGAGACATAACGATTCCAGCCAGAGGCTCAGCAATCTCTTCTCCTCGTGTAGAAGCTTAGGGAATATTCTGTCCAACTGTATTTTAATAATTCCAACACGTCCTCTCCCTTAATATCAACATGCTCCAAAACTTCAACCTGACTCATATTGTCCTCACTGTCATCAAGTTCCGTTCGACTCACCATAGATCGACAGCCCGGCCACTACCGCGACGAGGCTGAACATAACGAGGCAAAGTAGGAAGATCTTAAGGCAGGTTATTTTTCCGATGTTCTGTTTCGTCTCCTGTTCCTGCGCAGCTGTAGAGAGCCCATTCATTGTCTGTGTGAATTCAGCCATTTTCCCCACTGTGACTCCATTTCAACCCCATCCGCGCTCGCTCCTTCCACCACGATCAGCCCCTCCCTCTTTCAATCTCATCTACTTCCAGCCGTCATCTCCGAAAATCCAAATTCCTTGGCCAAAGGCTGACAGGTGTCTGACGGATTCCAGAGATCAGTCAGATCTCCCCCGAACCTCCTCCGCTCCAGAGGAAGCAACCCAGATGTCCGACCTCTCGTTGTAACACATGCCACCGAATCCCAGCAGAGTCCTGTTAAACCTCTCCGGAGGCTCCCCAACGCCCTGACATCCTTCCGGTAATGGGGGGACAAGATTCGGTACAAGAAGGCAGCGGGAGAGTACCTAAGTACTTCCAGCGGGAAGACATTTTGCGTTCTCGGGGGAACAGGGAGGCCAGACTGCGCAGGCGTGTGACGTCCGCCAGCTGAGCGCAAACAGTTTAAAAAGCAGGCAGAAATACCGGGCGGACGGCGGTGTGAGAGGCAGCAGAGTGAAAGGGCTTTGGTTCAACGGGCTTCGGCGTTAACGGGACAAGGTGAGGCGGTTGTTGATTACAGAAGGAGGTAGTATGTGTGTGAGGCTAGTTTTCTGTGGTCGGTGTCAGATATGTGAGGTAGGAAACAGGTAGGAAAAGGGAAGAGGTCCTGAAAGAAGACTACAGGGAGATGGGAACGAAATTGACAAGCAGGACCTCAAAGTTAGAAATCTCGCGATTACTGCCTGTGCCAAACGACAGTGAGAATAGGGACAGAATTAGGTGGACGATAAATGCGTGGCTGAGGGATTGGAACAGGGGGAAGGAATTCAGATTTCTGGATCATTGGGACCTATTTTGGGGCGTGTGTGATCTGTACAAAAAGGACGGGTTGCATTTGAATCTCAGAGTGAACAATTTCCTGGCGGTCAGGCTTGATAGTGCTTTTGGCGAGGGTTTAAACTAGTTTGGCAGAGTGGTGAAAATCAGATGGTAAGGGCATGATGCTAAGAGTTCTGAGCTGATAAGGAAGGACAGGCAGGGGAAAGAATGTCATTTGTACACTTGATTGTCTATTTCAATGCTAGGAGTATTAGGAACAAGGGGGATGAATCTACAGCATGGATTAGCACGTGGAACTACAATGTTTTTTCCGTTACTGAAACTTGGTTGGAGGAATGGCAGGATTGGATAATGCAGGTCCCCTGGTTCAGGTGTTTTAAAAGGAATAGGATGGGGGGTACAAAAGGGGGGAGTGGAATTGCTGGTCAGGGATAGTATCACGGCTATAGAAAGTGAGGACGCTGCAGAGGGAGCGTCCACGGAGCCAGACTGGATGGAAGTCAGAAATAGGAAGGGATCAATCACAGTGCTGGGAGTAGTCAGTAGGCCCCCAAGTAGCTCCCGAGACACCGAGAAGCAGATAAGCAGGCCGATTTTAGAATAGTGCAGGAAATACAGGGTAATAGTTATGGGTGATTTCAACTTCCCTCATATTGACTGGCAACTCTTGAGTGCAAGGGGGTTGGATGGGGCTGAATTTGTCAGGTGTGTTCAAGAAGGATTCCTGACACAGTATGTGGATCGGCCGACGAGCGGAGAGGCTATACTGAATCCATTTCTGGGTAATGAACCTGGTCAGGTGACAGACCTCCTGGTGGGGGAGCATTTTGGTGAGAATGACCACAACTCCCTTAGCTTCAGCATAGCTAAATACAGGGATAAAATCAAGCAAAATTCTGAAGTGCCTAACTGGGAAAGGGCTAACTTTGAAGAGATGAGTCAGGAACTAGCCAGCTTAAACTGAAAACAGATGTTCAAAGGGGAAAACACAGAAGTAATGTTGGAGAAGCTTCGGGACCACTTGAGTGTGTTCAGGATAGTTTTGTCCCACTGAAGCAAGGAAAAAATGGTAGGATATGGGAGCCGTGGCTGATGTAATATGTGAGGCAACTCGTTAAGAGGAAAAAGGAAGCATATGTTAGATATAAGAAGCAGAAAGTAGGACGGGCTTATGAGAAATATAGGGTTGCCAGAAAGGAGCAAAGAAGGGTATAAGGAGAGCTCGAAGGGGGCATAAGAAGGCCTTGGCCTGTAGGATTAAGGAGAAATCCAAGGCGTCCTATGCGTATGTGAAGAATAGGGGTATGACCAGAACGAAGGTGGGACGGCTAAATGATAAAAAGGTCAACGTGTGTCTGGAAGCGGAGGAGGTGGTTGGGGAGGTCATAAATGAATACTTCGCTTTAGTATTCCCTAGTGAGAAGGATCTTAATCAGGATGAGGTCGACGTATAGCGGGCCTGTGTGCTCGACCATGTGGAAATTCAGGAGAAAGAACTGCTGGATCTTAAAAACATTAAGATTGATAAATCCCCAGGGCCGGATATGATACACACCAGGTTGTTGTGGGGATTGAGAGAAGAGATCGCAGGAGCATTAGCCATGATCTTTGAATGCTCTTTGGCTCCAGGGGAAGAGCCGGAGGACCGGAGAATGGCAAATGCAGTTCCCTTGCTTAACAAAGGTAATAGGGAGAAACCCGGGAACTATAGGCTGGTGCGTCTACGTCGGTGATATGCAAACTACTGGAAAGTATTCTTAAGGATAGGATCTACGAGCATTTGGAGAAGTACAGTCTACTCATGAACAGTCAAAATGGATTTTTGAAATGAATATCGTCCCTCACGATCCTAACTGAGGTTCTTGAAGAGGTAACAAAAGAAATTGATGAGGGTAGGGCAGTGGATGTGGTCCACATGGACTTTAGCAAAGCACTTGACAAGGTCTGTCATGAGAGACTCATCCAGAAAGTCATGAGGCATGGGTTAAGTGGAACCTTGCCTCTTTGGATAAAAAAAAGCTTAAAGGGAAAAAAAAAACAGAATGCAGTTGTGGAAGGAAAGTATTCTGCCTAGAGGTCAGTGACTAGTGGAGTGCCGCAGGGATCTGTCCTGCGACCCCTGCTGTTTGTGATTTTTATAAATGACCTGGATGTGGAGTTTGAAGGATGGCTGAGTAAGTTTGAGGATGACACGAAGATTGGACGAGTAGTGGATGGAGCTGTAGGATGTAGATGATTACAAGAGGATATAGACAGGTTGCAGAGTTGGGCAGAATATTGGCAAATGGAGTTGAATCTGGATAAGTGTGAGGTGACGAATTATGGAAGGACAAACCAGAAGACAGAACACAAAATTAATGATCAGTTACTTACGAGTGTGGATGAACAAAAGGACCTTGGGGATCAAATCCATACATCCCTCAAGGTCGTTACACAGGTTTAAAGGGTAGATAAGAAGGCCTATGGAATGCTAGGCTTCATTAACAGGGGGAATTGCCTTCAAGAGTAATGTTGCAACTCTACAAATCTCTGGTGAGACCGCACTTAGAGCTAAGTTGTGCTAAGTTCTGGTCACCTCATTATAGGAAGCATGTGGAAGCTATGGAAAGGGTGCAGAGGAGATTTGTCAAGATGCTGCCTGGATTGGAGGACAAGTCATATGAAGTGAGGTTAACAGAGCTGAGACTTTTCTTTTTGGAGCGTAGAAGAATGAGAGGGGACTTGATAGAGGTCGACAAGATGATGAGAGGCATAGATAGGGTGGATAGTCAGTCCCAGGCACCAATAGCAAACATCAGAGGGCATAGGTACAAAATTAAAGGAAGGATGTTTAGGGGAGACATCAGGGATAATTTGTTTACACAGAGGGTTGTAAGAGACAGGAATGACATGCTAGGGATAATGGTGGAGTTTAAAACATTAGGGGTATTTAAGAGCCTTTCGGACAGTCACATAGATGAAAGACAAATGGAGGGCTATGGAGAAGTGGGGTTTTAGTACTTTTTTAAGGGTTATATGGGTCGGCACAACATGGTGGGCTGAAGTACCCCGTACTGTGCTGTTGGGTTCGATGGTTCTATGGTTCTAACTGTATACAAAACGATTGATTCGGCCTATCTAGTGATTTTTGTAAAGTTGCAACTTAACTCCCTGACAATTGTACTTAATGCACCGAGGAATAAAGGCAAGAATGCCATAGGACTTCTGAACCATCCCGTCAAACTGTCTAGCCAGACAACCTCAAGCCGTATCAACAGCAGACATACTAACTCAGCCATCTACAATTTCATCCAAGATCATTTATACACATTTAAGGGCCGATTGGTAATTTTACAGCGACAGTGTATAGGACCCTGGTTACACGCCACAGGAAGGATGTGAAATGAAGAGACAGGGAGCAGAGGAGATTTACAAGGATTTGCCTGAATTGTAGAGCGTGCCTTATGAGAATAGGTTGAGTGAACTCGGTCTTTACTCTTTGGAGCGTCAGAGGATGAGAGGTGACCTGATAGAGAGGTATAATGTTATGGGAGGCATTCATTGTATGGATAGACAGTGGCTTGTTCCCGTGCTGAAATGGCCAGCACGAGAGTGCATGGTGTATTACGCGCTTGGAAGTAGGTACACAGGAGATTTCAGGGGAAAGTTTTTTTTTACTCAGATAGTGGTGGGTGCCAGGAATGGGCTGCCGGCGGCGGTGATGGAGGTGGAAACGAGAGGGTCTTTTAAGAGACTACTGAATGGCTGCATGGAACATAGAGGAATAGAGGGCTATCGGTAAAGCCTAGGTTGTTCTAAGGCAGGGACATGTTCGGTCAGTTTTGTGGGTTGAAGCTCCTGTATTGTGATGGATCTAGATCGTTTATAAACATCACAGATAGGGTTTAATTGGGGAGTCGAGTGACAACGTGTTGTTACCCAGACGGTGGTCAATTTGTCGAGGCAGATGGAATAGAAACTTGGACTTGGAATTGACACGTGACACCTCCGAATTGACGTCATCGCTGTGAAATCTGACCTGTTTGTGCAGAGGTTGACAACCCGCCTGGTCCCAGGGAAATGGGAAGATCTTCGTCCACATCGATGCGGGGTTCCACTTTCCGAAAGTTCAGCTCTGAGTAGATGGAGTTCAGACCGTCTTGGAGAGGGAGAGAGAGCGAGTCGGAAAGCAGATCAGGAAGAGTGTGAGAGCGCTAGAGAACGGAGGAGGGTGTCGAGGAGAGAACGACGAGAGAGGTAAGTGTGAGAGAGAGAGGGAGAGCCATGAGGCAGCGAAAGAATGTGTGTGAGAGGGGGAGATTGAGGAGAGACACAGGGAGGCAGAAAAGAAGAGAAATGAACTGACGGGGGAGAGCGAGAGGGGCGATGGACAGGAAGATGCGAGAGAAAGAATGGGGAGTAAGCACGGGGTGAAAGAGGCGGAGACAGGGGGAGTGTCGAGAAGAGTGAGATGATAGGGAGAGGAGTGAGCGAGAGCGAAATAGAGGGGGTAGTAAAGGGAGAGAGAGGGGAGGAGAAAAGTGGGAGAGGGATGGGGAAGAGAGAAGAGGAGAACTTGAGAGAGAGACAGCACACCGAGGTGAAAGAGCATCGGGGAAAAGAAGAGAGGAGTGGATAGAGAGGAGGAGAGTGCGCGAGGGGAGATGAGTGGAAGATTTAGAGACAGAGAGAGGTAAGATGACCGGGAGGGGCGGGCGAGGATGGATAAGAAGGAGAGAAGAGAGAGAGAGAGAGCGAGGGTGGAGAGTGAGAGTGGTAGAGACGGTGACTGTGATAGAGGGACGAGAGGGAGAGGGGGCAAAGAAATAGGGCGAAGAAAACTTGACAGTGGGAGACAGTAGGGAAAACTGGGCAGGAGTGGGGTTGAGAGAGGAAGAACGCCAAGGGTGTGAGAAGGTCAGGGATGGGAGAGGAGGAGAAAGAGGGAAGAGAGAGTGGGGTTAAGAAAAAGGGGAGAGAGCGATTAAGGATTTAAACCGCGCTTGCCCCTCACCACACGGACACGGCTCTCAATCATCTGCACAACTCCTTCCCACAGCGCGCGCTCAGCAGCGCCCCTTTTTCCACATGGTACATCCCATGCTACCTCTCCTCACCGAACTTCTCATAGCACACTCTCCTCAAACCATTCAACGCCGCTCCCTCTATTCTGCCCCTCCTAGGGCGCCGACTTCTCACGACACCCTCCCCACTGTCACGCTAATTTCTCACCGCCCATCGGCTCTCCCAGCGTTCCCTCCATCTTATGCTCAAACAGGCAATCGTTAGATACTTTTACCCTGAGATCTCTCCTCAGGATTGGACATATCATCTGAACAGGGTCAAATCAACAAAGATGAAACTGACCTCGATCTGTCCGGACTCGGTGCGCCGAGAGGTTATTGAAATTAATTTCCACGTATGATACATCAGATTCAGCTGGGGACAGAACAGCGAGGGTCAGACACAGAATGAAGCTCCCTCTATACCATCCCATCACATACTCCCGGGGTCAGGCTCAAAGTGAAGCTCCTTCCACAGCGTCCCATCAAACACTCCGGGGGTCAGACAGAGTGAATCTCCCTCACACCGTCCCATCACACACTCCCGGAGTCATGCACAGAGTGAATCTCCCTCCGCACCGTCCCATCACACACTCCCGGGGTCAGACACAGAGTGAATCTCCCTCCACACCGTCCCATCACACACTCCCGGGGTCAGACACAGAGTGAATTTCCCTCACACCGTCCCATCACACACTCCCGGGGTCAGACACTGAGAGAATCTCCCACCACACCATCCCTTCGCACACTCCCGCAGTCAGACACAGAGTGATTCTCCCTCCACACCGTCCCATCACACACACCAGGGGTCAGACACAGAGTGAATCTCCCTCCACCCCGTCCCATCACACACACCAGGGGTCAGACACAGAGTGAATCTCCCTCCACCCCGTCCCATCACACACTCCAGGGGTCAGACACAGAGTGAATCTCCCTCCACACCGTCCCATCACACACACCCGGGGTCAGACACAGAGTGAATCTCCCTCCACACCGTCCCATCACACACACCCGGGGTCAGACACAGAGTGAATCTCCCTCCACACCGTCCCATCACACACTCCCGGGGTCAGATACACTGTGAATCTCTCTGTGTACCGTCCCATCGCACACTCCCTGGGTCAGACACAGAGTGAAGCTCCCTCTGCACCGGCCCATCAGGCTCTCCTTTGGTCAGACACAGAGTGAAACTCCCTCCACCCGTTCGATCACGTACTCTGGGTATAAGCTGCAGAATCGAGCTGTCGTCTGTCTCTCTGCCCCACTCACCACGGGAAAGTGACCGTGAGACCGTTTTTCCCCACTTCATATCCATGTAACTACTGTTCCCGTCCATCCTGCCGAGGGTTCTCTGCGTCTCTGAGCTCAGATAGGGGAAGCAACCTTTCTCAGAGGAAGCCTGTGTTGACAAGTGAGTTAGACCGTGACCAACCAACATGGGATGAAGAGCTGATGAATAGAGGAACCGAGAGGAGAGGAAGGAAGTGCGGGGAGCAAAGAGATTGAGGGTGTTGCAGAGGGTGGTCGTGAGAAATGAGGGTGTGTGAGGAAAGAGTAATGAGAGTGGGTTAAAAGAAGGGAGGATTCGGGGTCTGGAAGAGATAGAGAGGCGGATGACAATGGACAGACTACAACTGCTCTTTGACTTCTGTGGGAAAACCAGTTCTGGATCCAAAAAACAATGTCCCCTTGAATCCCATACCTCCTTACTTTCTGAATAAAACTTGCATGGGGTATCTCTTCAAGTGCCTTGCTGAAATCCAAATACACTATACCTACTGCTCTTCCATCCTCAGTCTGTTTAGTCACATCCTCAGAAAACTTACATAGGCTCGTAAGGCCATACCTGCCTTTGAGAAAGCCATGATGACTACTGCTAATCATATTATAGCTCTGCAAATGTTCATAAATCCTGACTCTCAGGATCTTTTCCATCAACCTACCAACCACAGAGGTAAGAGTCGCTGGTCTATCATTTCCTGGGCTATCTCCTCCGTCCCCATTCATGGTCCACACATAATCGCCTGAGCCTCAGCAATCACCAACACCACCCCTCGGGTCGTACAGTACCCTGGTCGTCCTTTCGCGGTGACTAACGCAACCTGATGCTTTCCAAAAGCTCCAGAACATCCTCTTTATTAATGTCTACATGCTCAAGCTTTTCAGGCCGCTGCAAGTCTCTGACAATCGCCAGAATAGTTTAGACGAGTGAATACTGATGGAAGGTATTCATTATGTACCTCTGTTATCTTCTCCGGTTCCATGCACACTTTGCCAGCCTCACACTTGATTCATCGTAGTCTTTCACGTCTTATCCATTCACTCGTCACATACTTATAGAATACGCTGCGGATTGCATTAATCCTGTCCTCCAAGACCTTATTAAGTCCTCTACTGGCTCTCCTAATTTCTTTCTTAAGCTCCATCCTGTTAGTTTTATAATCTTCTAGACCTCTGTCATCAAGTCGTGTTTTGAACCTTTCATCATGCCTCCCTTCCTTCTTGACTATATTTCCAACAGCCTTTGTACACCAACGTCCCTACCATCCTTTCCCTTACTCATTGGAAGGTAACTATGCCGAACTCCACGCAAATATCCAGAGAACATTTGTCACATTTCTGAGAACATCTGATCCCAATTTTTGATTTCATCTTCCTGCCTGATAGCCTCATATTTTCCTTATTCAATTCAAAGTTTTTCTAACTTATCTATCCCCAGCCCTCTCCAATGCTATGGTCAATGATGCAGAATACTAAACACTATCTCCGTTGGAGAAATGATGTTGTAGCCATTGCAGATACTTGGATGGCTCAGGGAGAGAAATGGTTACTTCAAGTGCCAGGTTTTAGAGGTTTCAGAAAGGATATGGGAGCAGGCAAAAGAGTTGGGGGCTGGCACTGTTGATCAGAGACACAGTAAGGGCTGTAGAAAAGGTGAACGCCACAGAGCGATTTTCTGCGGAGTTCCTGTAGGTGGAATGTAGGAACAGGAAAGCATCTATAACTTTACTGGGTGTTTTGATAGGCCACCCAATAGTAAAAGGGATATCGAGGAGCAGATAGGGAAACAGATCCTGGAAAGATAAAATAATTACAGAGTTGTCGTGACGGGAATTTTTAACTTACCAATATGAATTGGCATCTCCCTGGAGCAAGAGGTAAAGATGGGCTGGAGTTTGTTAGGATGATCAGGAAAGTTCCTTGACATAACATGTAGAGAAGCCTACCAGAGGAGAGGCTGTACTTGATTTGTTATTGGGAAATGAACCTGGTCAGGTGTCAGATCTCTTAATGGGAGAACAATTTGGAGATAGTGATCGTAATACTATCTCCTTTAAAATAGCATTGGAGACAGATGGGAACAGACATGTAAGAAAAGCGTTTACTGGGAGTACGGTGAATTATGAGGCTATTCTGCAGGAGATTGGGAGCTTAAACTGGAAATAGATGGTCTCAGGGAAAGGTACGGGCCAATGTGGCAAGATTTTAAGGGATATTTATGGGGAGTTCAGCATTGGTACGTTCCAATGAGCCAGGGAATTTATGGTAAGCTACAGGAACAGTGGTGTACAAAGGCCGTGATATATAAAGTCAAGAATGAAATAAAAGCTTACAAAAGGTCCAGGGAGCTAGGTAATGTTAAAGATCTAGAAGATTGTAAGACTAATAGGAAGGAGCTTAGGAAAGAAATTAGGAGAGCCTGAAGGTGCCTTGAGAGGGCCTTGGTTGGTTTTTGTTAAGTTTTTTTTTAAATGGTAAAATGAGCCCGCATTTTCCACTTCATCTGGCAGCTCATTCTACACTGCCGCCACTGTCTGTGTGGAGAAGCCCTCCCACAATGTTCCCTTTAAACCTTCCACTCTTCACCCTTAAACCATGTCCCCTGTTTTTTTTTTCCTCTCCCCAAGCATCAGCTGAAAAAACCCTGCTTGCATTCACTTATCAACGAGTAGCGGCTTTTGAGAGCACACATTCTCCCGGGGTCAGGCACAGAGTGAAGCTCTCTCCGTACCATCCCATCACACACTCCGGGGGTCAAACAAACAGCAAGGCTTCCTCCACACCGTCCCAACACACATTCCCGTAGTCAGACACTGACTGACGCTCAGTTAGCAACGGGACATCACAACACCCTTGTGAAGCTCCTTCCACACTGCTTCATCACATTCTCTCCGGTATAGACACAGAGTGAAACATCTTCTTCCTCGTCCGTGTCACACACTTGCGGTTCAAACATTCTGTGCAGTTCCCTTCCACCCATTCATTTCGAGAGGACTGGAATGTACAAAGTTTTTAAGACCTAATAAGGAACTGTGAGGCCACATTTGCAGCATTGTCAGCAGGTCTTGATCCCTTATCGAAAAAAGTATGTTCTCCTATTGGAAAGGGTTCAAATCAGATTCACGAACATGATTCCAGGATTGGACTGATTCTCATATGATACAGTTAGATGGCTCTGGGGCCAGTACCGGCTGGAATTCCGGATAATGTGGGGTGACTATTCAAAGCTCTCAGTTGGTGAAATGCCATGACCGAGTGGATGTGGAGAGAATGTTTCCTGTTGCAGGGTAGTCTCGGACCTGAAGAGACAAATTTAGAAGAGCGGGAAATATTTTTAGAACAGAGATGAGGAGCATTTTCCTTCGACATAGAGTGGTGAGACTGCGGAATTTAAAGGCGGAGTTTGAAAGATTCTACATTATTCAAGGCCGGAAGAGATAGCGGGAAAAGGCGGTAGACTGGATCTGAGAGGAGAATGGATCAGCCATGATGAAATGGCGAGCAGTCCCGATGTTCTAATTCTTATCCAATGTTGTCTGGCTTTAATCGAAGTTCCTGGGTTCCCGGGTGTCAGCAACCGGATGTCCTAATTCTATGTCCTGTTAGAACCATAAAATCATAGAACATGACAGCAAAGAAACAGGCCTTTAGTCCCTTCTTGGCGATGCCGTAACATTTTTCTGCCTAGTCCCACTGACCTGCATCTGGACCGCATCCCTCCATACATCCTAATACAAGTAACTGGCCAAGATTTTTCTTAAATATTAAAAGTGAGCATTTACTCCTTCTTCTGGCACCTCATAATCCTATGTCGTATGGTCTAAATACCGTAAAAGTGGCTTCAGAGGTAAACAGGTTCGTAAAAATAGCTTTTGGGACATTGGCCTTCAACAATCAAAGTACTCAGTATAAGAGTTGGAATTTTATGCTGAGGTTGTATAAGGCATTGATGAGACCGAATTTGGAGTATTGTGTACAGCTTTGGTCACCAACTTACAGGAAAGATATTACTAAGGTTGAAAGAGTTCAGAGAAGGTTTACAAGAATGTTGCTGGGGCTTGAGAAACTGAGTTAACGAGAAAGGTTGAATTGGTCATTGCTTTAGTCCCTGGAGTGTCGATGAAATAGAGGAGATTTGTGAGAGGTATATAAAATTAAGATATGTTGAGCGAGAGTGAATACCAGCAGGCTTTTTACACTGAGACTAGAGGAAGAAAAAAATAGAGGACATGGGTTAAGGGTGAAGGGGGGAATGTTTAAAGGGAACTGTGGGGGCTTCTTCATACAGAGAGTGATGGAAGTGTGGAAAGAGCTGCCAGATGAAGTGGCAAATGCGTGCTCACTTTCAATACTTAAGAGAAAGACTTGGCCAGGTACATGGATGATAGGAGTATGGAGGGATATGTTCCAGGTGCTGGTCAGTGGGACGAGGCAGAAAAATATTTCGGCCAAAATTCTTGTTTCCCTGTTGTAATGTTCTATCATTCTGTGGTTCTAACAGTCTGCGATTTCATACAGATTTGTTTCTCCTAATCCAGCGGACAGTTGTCTGGTCTATAATGCAGACCTCTGAACATGGTCATACATTCCTTATTCTTCATTCCAACCCATAGAGCCTAACTTGGGCGAGTTCTCTTGTCTGTTCTGACTGTGCACTGCGGGAACATTTTCTCAGCCCTGTAATCTCACCCCTCCTCCTTCAACTCCTTCCGCCTTCTCACGCCTAAAAATAAGGAAACCAGTCATATTCTGCAGTTCCAATTTCTCCTCTTGCAACCAATTTCCAGTAACGGCTGGAACACTGAATCCCATTCTCCTGCTCCTCAAGATCCACAACTCACCCGCGATCTCTCATGCACAGTACTGGCAAACAATCCCAATGGGATTTCAGTTGCCCGCCAGTTTATCTACAAACCGTCTTCCATCTCTTTTGTACAGATCCCACCATCCTTTGAAAAAAAAACACAATGATGCCAAATTCTGAAGCCCTCCCAAATACACCAACACTTGTACCTCTTGTTGAAGTGCATGGTCTTCCTGGGTCTGGCCTCACTGGGACGGATAGTTGTCCTGTCCATTCATTTGATTGGTAAATCACTGATCTCACTTTGTAAAACCTTCACTTTATTCATGCCGATGTCATTGGTACCGATACGGCCGCTCACTAATCCACTTAAAATCATACAGAAGGAATGGGTTGCTGAGAGAAGCGGAAGGATGGGGACATTACTGGAGGCCACTGAAAGGGTGTTCCAATTTGCAGCCTTTGGAGCAGAACATGTGAGTCACCATTTTCTTGCTCCCTATTTCTATTTGGAGTCTGCTTAAATGCCGAAATCCACTGACTCATGACTAGGAGTTACGGACAGAGCGAGACTCCCTCCATACAGTCCAATCACACTGAAAACATACACTGAGTCACGCTCCCTGTGCAAAGTTCCATCACACACTCCCGGGGTCAGACATGTGAAGTAACTCCCGCACCATCGCAGCACACACTCTACTGGAGTCAGAGAAACGACTCAACGCTCTCCCTCCTCCATTCTCCCTACTCTCCAATACCCAGCATTTCGGCGTTCGTGTCTCGAATTGTGTCTGGTTCTCGGAGATGGTTGTGTGTGTGACCAGTTGGTGTGCTGCGGGAAGAGAAAGGAAGGGGAGTTTAGCCGAGGTCAAGGAAAGGTTGAATAGGTTAGGACTTCATTCCCTGGAGTGTAGAAGAATGAGTGGAGATTTGACAGAGGTGTACAAAATTATGATGGGTACAGATAGACTGAATGCGAGCAGGCTTTATCCACTGAGGCCAGGGGAGAAAAAAAAAGACATAGGTAAGTTTGAAAAGGGGAAACTTGGACATGTACATGGATGAGAGGGGTATGGAGAGATATGTTCTTGGAGCAGGTCAGTGGGACTAGGGAGAAAAAAAAATTGGCACAGAGAAAAAGGGCCAAGAGGCCTGTTTCTGTGCTGTAATGTTCTATTGTTTTATTTTTCCTATCTCCTTTGTGCGTCTGTTCCTCGGTACACCAATCTTGTACACTGAAGTCGCTGTCTTCTTTATTTTCCCATTACAAAGAATATGTATTCCCGCCCCCCCCCCCTCCCCGTTTACACTTGCAGATCATTCCTCATAACAATAAAGTAGGTTTTTCTCCAATTTAGAAACTAAACCCGAGGTCAGACCTATCCTTTTCCATAATTAACTTGTACAGAAATATAGAAACATAGAAAACATACAGCAAAACACAGGCCCTCTGGCCCACACAGCTGTGCCTAACAAGTCTCTATCTTAGATCTACCAAGGCCTTACACGCAGTCCTCTATTTCTCTGAGTTCCATGTAGACATCCAGGAGACTCTTAACAGGCTCTATCGTTTCCGCCTCCCTCACTGCTGCCACCAGCCTAGTCCACGCACTCACTACTCTCAGACATCTCCTCTGAACCTACTTCCAGGAACCTTAGTGCCCTCTCGAGCTAGCCATTTCAGCCCTGGGGGGAAAAAAAAACGACAAGAAAAATAAACTCTGACTGTCCACACAATCAATGCTGATCATTATCTTATACACTTCTATCTGGTCACCTCTCATCCTCCGAGATCATTCAACCTGTTCTCGTAGGGCATGCTCCCAATCCAGGCAATCCAGGCAATATCCTTGTAAATACTCTCTGAACTTTTTCGATTGCTTTCACCTCCTTCCGATAGTGAGGATACCAGAACTGAGCAGAGTACTCCAAGTGGTGTCTGACCTGTGTCCTATATAGCTGCAACATTACCTCTCGGCCCTTAAATTCAATCTCACGATCAATGAAGGCCAGTGCACCATATGCCTTCTTAACCACAAGAGTCAAACTGCTTTGACTGTCCACTGGACTCGGACCCCACGATCCCTCTGATCTCCCACACTGCCTAGAGTCTAACTATTAAAACTGTATACTGCCATTATATTTGATGTAACAAAATGAACACTTCACACTACTCTGGGTTGAACTCTGTCTGCCACTTCTCGGCCCAGTTATGGATCCTATCAAAGTCCCGAAGTTACCTCTGATAGCCCTCCACACTATCCACAACACCTCCAACCTTTGTATCATCAGCAAACTTACTAACTCTACCCTTCACTTTGTCGTCCAGGTCGTTTACGAAAATCAAAATGAGTAGATGTCCTAGAACAGATCACTGAGGCGCACCACTGGTCAATGGCCTCCATGCAGAATCTGACACTTCTACCATCAGTCTTTGCCTTTTTTTGCGCAAGCCAGTTCTGGAACCACATAACCATGTCCCGCTGGATCCCATACCTCCTTACTTATTCAATCAGCCTTGCATGGGGTAAAGCCACCTCTTCTCCTTCAATTACTTTCATAGTAGCTCTATTAAAATAGAACAAATCCGGGTTATTTATATAAAGGTCCTGCAACAAAGTATCACCATTAGCTTAATATATCATACTTCCAGGTGTTGACCCCTGCCTTGAGCTCATCTACCTTTCCGACAATACTTCCTGCAATGAACTGTCCGCAGCTCAGAACATGTGTCCCAGTAGGCTCAATCTTTTGTTTCCCGACTTGGCCTGAAGTTTTAATTACTTCTCCACTATGTGTCAAGCTGTTCTGTTTTTCATCCCCCTTCAACTCAAGATTAAACCCAGCCACTCCCCCTTTTGTTGCTATTGTGATTTCCCTGGAGTAACTCCGTCTCGATTGGCTTTACTGGCCGTCTTCATTCGTGGAATTGAATTTTAGGGCCGAGATGTAATGTTGCAGCTATATTGGACCCTGGTACGAACCCGCTTGGAGTACTGAGATCATTTCTGGTCGCCTCACTAAAGGAAGGATGTAGAAGCTATAGAAAGGGTGCAGAGGAGAATTACAAGGATGTTGCCTGGATTGGGGAGCATGTCTGATGAGAATAAGTTGAGCGAACTCGTCCTTTTTTCCTTGCAGCGACGGATGATGAGAGGTGACCTAATTGATGTGAATCAGCTGATGAAAATTATTGATCGTGTGTATAGTCAGAGGCTTTTTCCCAGGTCTGAAGAGTTTGCCACAAGCTACCACAGGTTTAAAGTGCTGGGGAGTTGGTACAGAGGAGATGTCAGGGGTAAGTCTTTTACCCAGTGACTGGTGAGTTTGTGGAATGGGCTGCTGGTAACGGTGGTGGAGTCGGAAACGATAGGGTCTTTTAAGAGATTTTGGACAAGTATATGGAGCTTATAAATATAGAGGTCTGTGAGCAAGCCTAGTAATTTTTGAGGTAGGGACATGTTCGGTAAAAAAAAAAAAACAAATGCGGGTCGAAGGGTCATTATTGCGCTGTAAGTCTTCTATGTTCTGTGTATTCATGGATATTCACGTATAGGTGAATGATGATTTATCTTGGATTGCGTACAAACCGTCTCTTATGCACAGGTCGCAACTTCCTTGGAATAAGGACCCAAAGATCCAGCTGTGTGTGTTCCTCAGTCCTACGCCAACGACTTAGTCACGTGTTAATATGTATTATCTTCATGTTGCTGGCCACACCAGCACGAGCGGAACTTTGCCTGCTCACCCTCTCTCTTCAGATTGCTGGAGAACCGATCCAATGGGTGGCACCCTGGCAGCCTGGAGGCAACATAACTCCCAGGAATCTCTCTCTCGCCCAACGATCGACGTTTCTGTTCCCCAAACATAGACTCTTTACCATTGCCAGAGTACTGACCTGTGAGACGTATCTCTGCTTGGACGTTTGCACCCCTCTCCGACACCCAGATGTATACAAAGTTGTATACCTGTCATTGAGGGGATTGGCCACAGGAGGCACTCTGCTCTGTACCTGACTTTTAAACCCTTTTCATTCACCTGATCGTCACCCAGTTTCCTCTGATCTGCACATTTGGTCAAACTACCTCCCGCATGCCCCCCTTCCCACCCACGAGGTTATCCAGTTCCACTTACAGATCCTTGACACGGTTTGTAAGAAACTGCATCTGGATGCTCTTCTCGCAGATGAAGTCGTCGGAGACACTGCAGATCTCCCTGCCGTCCCATGTCCAGCAACAGGAGCATTCAACTCTCATTCCAAGCATGTCTTCTGCTCTGACTGTGCAATTATGAAGAATGAAACAATCAATATACTTAAACCAAACCCTCCAACTGTTTACCCCTGCCTTCTCTTTATTTTCCCCTGCTAATCTACCGGCTTCGTTGATTTGTTGTTCGGCAAATCAATGACATTGCGAGGAGCTGCTTTTGAAAACACACAATCTTCCCGCTCCCAATATCTGACTGGAAGATTTCCCAGCCTGAAAATTACATTAATCTGTGAAGCCATTAGAGAGACAGAGAGGGAGGCTTCATTCATACCATGCCATTACACACTCCTTAGGTCAGACAGAAAGTCAAGCTCCATCCACACCGTCCAATCACGCATTCCTGGGATCAGATACAGAGTGAAGCTCCCTCCATACCTTCCCATCACACATTCCTGTGGTCAGAAACCGAGAAACGCTCAATTAGCAACTAGACATCATACGATCCGTGGCCAGGCACATGACGAAGCCCCCTCCACACTGCACCATCACATTCTTCCTGCGGAAAGAAGGCTTTTTCCTCTGAGGCTAGGGGACAGAAAAAACAGAGGACATTGGTTACGGCGAAAGGGTGGGGGAGGGTTAAAGGGAACATTTTTGCACTCAGAGAGTGGTGGTACTGTGCAATGAGCTGCCAGATGAACTGGTAAATGAGGGGTCACTTTTAACATTTAAGAAAAATCCTTGGACAGGTGAGGATGTATGGAGGGATATTGGACACGTGCTGGTCAGTGGGGCGAGGCAGAAGAAATGTTCGGCACAGCCAAGAACGGCCAAAAGGCTTGTTTATGTGCTGTAATGTTCTATGGTTCTATGGTACATACTCAGAGTGAAACTTCTTCTTCCTCGTCTCGTCACACACTCGCAGTTCAGACATTATGTGCGGTTCCCCTCCACCCATTCATTTCGAGAGTACTGGAATGTACAAAGTTTTTAAGACCTAATAAGGAACTGTGAGGCCACATTTGCAGCATTGTCAGCAGGTCTTGATCCCTTATCGAAAAAAGAATGTTCTCCTATTGGAAAGGGTTCAAATCAGATTCACGAACATGATTCCTGGTTTGACTGGCTTGTTGACTGAAGGTGGGTGAATGTTTCTGGGGTCTGAACTTGCTGGAATTCAGAAGCATGCGGGGTTACCTTATTGAAAACTCTCGGATGGCGGAATGCCATGACAGAGTGAATGTGGAGAGAATGCTTACTGTTGTAGGGTAGGCTAGGACCAGAAGACACAGCTTTAGAAAATCGGGTTATCTTTTCGAACGGAGATGAGGCGAAATTTTCTTGGCCATAGTGGTGAGTCTGCGGACATCATTGGCGCAGGCTGTCGTGCAGGCCCAAACATTCAGAACTTTAAGTCAGAGTTTGAAAAATTCCTCATTATTCAATGCCCGAAGTGACAGCGGGAGAAAGCGGGAGACTGGTGCTGGGAGGGGAATAGATCAGCCATGATGAAATGGCAAGCAGTCTCGATGATGAGAAAAAAGGGATAGATGGGGAGAGAGCTTGGTCGGTGTGTAGTATCGGGAATGGTGTTCCGGTAAAAATGGAGAATGTAGCAGCAATAAGGGATAGAGGAGGTGAGGACGGAATTTGAGACGATCAGAGAGTGAGTGCAGGAGAGAGAAGCTGGAAAAAGATTCATGTCGGTTCCAGGGTATGTTAAAAGAGACCCTGGATCTCTGCAGGAATATCCCAGAACAAAGGTACAGATTTCTCGCAGCCGAACCGTTCAGCCCGATTGCAAGGCAAACCCCACACTCACGATTCGCACTCACTACAGGCGTACTTTCCACAGCTCATCTTGTAGAGGAAACCAGAGGCCACATTGCTGTCCAAGAGCGTCAAACATGTTCAACAGAGACAAAACAGCTCCAGCAGAAACCCGGGACCATCGTCAAACTAATGCCATTAAACCCCCTCTCGTCATAGTCTTGTGTTTGCCCCCAAACTAATCACACCAATCCACTCTTCCCCACTGACCCACTGTCTCCCCACAGCCCTGTGTCAATCGGCAAAAACAATCCCACTGACCCAATATCTCCCCACAACCCAGAGTTAGTCTCCAATCTGAACCCTCAGATCCACTGTTTCCCCAGAACCACATGTCAGTTCTCAAACGACTCCCACTGACGCACACTCTGCCCATAGCTCCGTGTCAGTCGCCAACAATAATCCCACTACACCACGCTCCCCCTCTCTCTCTGGTCCATCGCCAAACAAATCCCAGTGACACACTCTCTCCACAGTATTTTCAGTCGCCGCACGAATGGGCAAGGCTCTCGTTCTCCCCTGAGATTGTTTCAGCCCCCAGACAAATCCCACTGGCCCGCCATCTCCCCACAGACCTATAACTGTCCCGACATGTATTCCACTGCCCACTCTCTTACAGTCCCCAAGTTAAACGCATTGCCCTGCCCTCTCCCCACAGCTTCCTGTCAGTCTCCAAACTAATCGCAGTTCACCTCACTATCCTCACAACCCTGAGTCAGTCCCCAAAATAATATCAGTGTGCTGATCCCTCCCCACTGTCCCCGTCCAGACCTCAAAGAATTCCCACTGTCCTGTTCGTCCCCGACAGACACATGACGTCCCAAAATTTTCCAATAGTACCACCCGCTCCCAACAACCTTGTAGAGTCTTCAAACAAATTCCAGTGCCCCTCCCTCTTCCCAAAACCTACTTCAGTAATATGTGTGTTTTGTGCCGCGTGTGATTGTTGGAATTTTGTTTCTTTATGCTGAGGAACGCTGACGGGTTTGACTGTATTCATGTTTACTGATGAATGGTTGAATGACAATTAAACTCGGATGGATTGAAACGGTCTCTTATGCACAGGTCTCACCTTCTTTATACAAGAACCCCGTGATCCAACTATCTGAAACACTCATTTCCAACACAACACCTTAGCCGCGTGTTAATCTCTATTACCCTCCTATTTCTGGCGACACCAGCCCGTGCAGAACTTTGCCCGCTTACCCTCCCACTTGAGATTGCTGAGGACCGGATCGAAGAGGTTGCGGCCTTGACACGCGGGAGGTAAAATACTATGTAGAAATCTCTATTCTGCACACAAAACCACTGTTATGCTCCCCAAACTATGAATCGCCGATAACCACAGCTTGTTTCATCTCGCCTTCCCTTCTGAACCACAGAGACCAACACGAAGCCAGTGACCGGAACTGTGAGACTTTCCTCTTCACGGTCATTTCCACCCGTCTCACCCACCCAGACGTTTACAAAGTGGTATATCTGTTATTAAGCCAGTTGGACACAGGGGTTCTCTACAGTGACCGCTCAACCTCCTGACTGTCACCGAGTTTCCTGTGAACTGCACATTGGGTCTAACCTCCTCTCAATATGTCCTCCCGAACACCCCCTCACCTTCCCGAATGACGCTGAGTTCATTCAGTATCAGTTCCAACTCCATAGATCCGAGTGTTAGAGTTTGCATCCGGATGCAATTATCAGAGGCGAAGTTGATTGTATATATGTTTGCGGTCACAGATCCTGCAAGAGGTGCATTTAACTCTCCTACCAGGCATGCTTACAGTTCTAATTGTGCAATTTTAAAGAAGGAAACAATGAATAAAGTGAAAACAAACCTACCAACAGTTTGCCCGGACAGTGACATGCAAAAGTTTGGCAGCCCTGGTCAAAATTTCTGTTATCGTGAATAGCTAAGTGAGTAAAACAGGACCTGAATTCCAAAAGGCAGAATGTTAAAGGTGACATATTTCGTTAATATTTTAGTAAGATTACTTTTTTTTATTTCCATCTTTTACAGTTTCAAAATAACAGAAAAGGAAAAGGGCCCGAAGCAAAAGTTTAGGCACCCTGAATGGTCAGTACTTAGTAAAGCCCACTTTGGCAAGTGTCACATCTTGTAAACGCTTTCTGTATCCAGCTTAGTGTTTTTCAGTTCTTGTTTGGTGCAATTTTCACACATTCGTCCTTGCAAAGGACTTCTAGTTCTGCCAGATTCTTTGCCCGTCTTGCGTTCACTGCTCTTTTGAGGTCTATCCACAGATTGTCGATAATGTTTAAGTCGGGGGACAGAGAGGCCATGGCAAAACATTCAGCTCGCGCCTCTTGAAGTAGTCCGTTGCGGAGTTTGAGTTTAGGATGTGTTTCAGATGATTACCCTGTTGTAGAAGCCGTCCTCTTTTCATCTTCATTTTTACAGACGGTCTACTGTTTGCTTCCAGAATTCGCTAGAATTCAATTGAATGCATTCTTCCGTCTACCAGTGAAATTTGTCCCTCTGCCACTGGCTGCGAAACAAGCATGATCGATCCACCACGTATTTAGCAGTTGGTCAGCTGTTCTTTTCAGGAAATTCTGCACTTTCATTTCTCCAATCATACCATTGACGGGCACAGGATAGAGGGATGTGAATTCGCAACAGAAGAGATACGGAGCGAAGGCTGAACATTGGGAATAAGGGTGTATCAGCCATGATCAAATGGTGGGCCGACACGATCGAGCAAATAGCTTAATTCTACCACTCTGCCGTATGATCGTATTTGAAGTTCCTGGGATAGTGGGTATCAGCGACTTAGAGGGTCTACACTGGGCACGACAAATTCATGTAATACGAAGAAGGGTCATGTTCCTGTCAGAACAGCCGCAGATATCGAGGTTTCAGCACTCCCATTCCTCGGAGAGCAGGACGCTGTCACTTTCCCTTTAAGACTCAGACCGCCAATTATTGTCGGCCAATGTTCCTTCATGGAATGTCTGTCGGTGAAGGCCTCGCGCCGAGCACTCAGTGCTCAACCGTACGGGATCCATTTCTTGTACTGCTGTTTGTGACTTTATCTTTGGATTTCATCACTGTGCTCTTGTTTAATTCCAGTCTGAGCCGGAGTGTATTCTTGACTCTAATCGGCCCTTGCCTTCTTCACCATCCATACCTCTCTCGGTACAGAAGAGATTGCAAGGTTAGGAATATTAGGGGATGTAGTCTCTAATTGACGACTCGCGAATTTCTCCGGATGTACTGTGGAGAGCGTTCTGACTTGCCGCATCGCCGTCTGGTGTGGAGGCTGCAACGCAGAGGGTCGACAGAGGCCGCAGAGGGTTCTAGGCTCAGTCAACCCCATCACGGGCACAAACCTCCCCTCCATCGAGGACATGTTCAAGCAGGAATGCCTCGGGAAGATCGCATCCATCAGCGAGGACCCTCTCCAGCCGGGTAAGTGCCCTGTGCTCATCGGTAAAATCGGGGAGGGGGTACCGGCGCCTGTAAACTGAACAATTTACAAGCAGCTGCTGCCTCTTCGCCATCATTTAAGAACACTCCCTACACATTTAAACGCTCCCTCGGTATTCACCTTTGAACCAGTATTTATTATTTTTCGCTATTTACTTTAATTTTGCATCTTCTACCGTGCTGAGGTCACGTTTAAGTTGTACAAGGTGTCGGTGAGTCCGCACTTGGAGTCCGGTGTTCAGTTCTGGTCGCCCTGCTGAAGGAAAGATGCCACTGAGCTGGAAAGAGTGTAGTGGGAGATTTACGAGGATGTTACCGGGTCTCGAGGGTCTGAGTTATGGAGAGATGGCAAGAAGGAGGGGACTTTGTACCTTGAAGCGTGGGTATGAAGCCAGGAGAGGCACAGATAGTGTGAATGTACACAGATTTTTTTTTTCCCCTGGAGAGCCAGAGTGCACAGAACTGAGGTGAGAGTGTGTGGAGAGATCGTAGAGAGGAAAGGCAGAGAATGGGGTCCGAGAGGAAGAGAAGGGGTGGAAAGGGAATGAGTTGGTGAGAATGGGAGAAAGAGAAGAGGAGTAGAAAGGGAGACTCAATGGGGGATCGGGGGAGTTCGGTCCGGGAAGGGAAAAGAGTTGACTAGATGGGGAGAGGAAAAGCAGTGGAGGAGTATGCGGATGCGAGTATAGGAGGATAATGGGGTAGGAAGGAGTGGTGGAGAGGGTGGGAGTGTAAGAAAAGATGGGGGAGTTAGAGTGGTGTAGATTAAATGGGGATAAGTGGCGTGAAGTCACTTGATTGAAGTCGACCCGACAGGCTGTTGACAGAGACCTCGGATCTCTTCAGTAATATCCTGGTATAAATGTGCCGACTTCTCACAGATGAATCTGTATTTACTTTTGCAATTGCAGCTCCAGTACGCGTCGCACTTACTGCAGCTGGACCGTCTCTCGGACATCGAGTGGGAGGAGAGCAGAGGGACGACGTAGTTGGGGAGCGTTTAGGGGTTGGAGTGTATCATGGAGACGGGGCGGGGCGTATTGGTACGTACGGGATGATGGAGATGGCGAAATGGGCAGGACAGGATGTTGGTCAAGGAGACGGGATGGCTTGTAGGCGAGGGATGGGTGACGGAAACGGGAGCGGTGCACTGCCGTCTGTGTGGCGGTGACTGGGAATCGTGTAGGAGTAGGGTGACGGAGTCGGGGAGTGGTTTCGGAGAGGGAGGGTGTTATGCATACGGGGAGGACTGTATTCGAGTTACATTGCAGGGCCTGACTCTGTGTTGGTATCGTTGAGTGGTGAGACCCTGCCTCGGTGCAGAGCCTGTCAGTGTCAGTGTCCCTCCTGCAATCCAGACTCACTAAAATCTGCCGTGTCATGCTTAGAGGCGTTGACCCTTGACCTGAGCGCAAAACAACATCCGTCCCCCTCAGTCTTCTGAGATCCAGCCATCAAAGGCATTACATGTTTGACTATTTTGCCTTAACTCTGCGTAATGTTCAATTCAATGGACATAGCTTCACGTTCAAAAATCTAAAACAAACTTCTGAGTTCTATTATTAAATTATCTATAAGTGAAACAACCTTGTAATTTGTCACCCCCCATCCACCGACACACCCAAATCCGTGTGTACCCAAACTCGCCCCGCACATGTCAAAATCTCTGAGTTCACCACTATATGTACAATTGTTTATCCTAGAGAAAGAAACATTTCAAATATTTCACAAGATAGCTTAATCCACTTTAAAAAAAAATAGCAAGAACAAGCTCAACGATAAAGTGTATTATTTATCCGAGTATCTGTAAAATAAACAATTTGAATTTTGGCATTATACCCAATTCGTCCGACAACCAAAATCCACGTGAACTCCCAAATCTGTATGCACACCAAATGGGTGCACAATCCGAACGTCTCAACACCTCCCACTGACAGATTACCCGAGAGCAGAAATAATTTCAAATAGTTCAGAAAGTATCAACTTCCAACTTAAAAATCACAGCAAGAGCAGCGTAGAAAACAGGATGTGTATTTATTAGTAAAGTACCTATCAATGAAACAACCGTGAGGTTTGTCAGGACCCCAAATCCGGGAGCATCTAACATCGAGTCCATCACCAAACTCCCGTGTACACATTTGATTTTCCCAAAGGAAGAGTCACCTTAAGAAATTGCGAGGACATAGTGCAGCTATTATCAGAGACACTATAAATGAAATGACTTTGAGATTCACCACAACCCCAAATCGACAGACTCTAACAAATTTATGTGCACACATACGCGCCGACGCGCACCTAAACCTGACCTCAGGCATCGTCAGGCACCCGTGTGCACCTCAAATCCTTACTGACGTCGTGTGCACCAATATTAGTTCCTAATCTTAAACAAACTTCCAATCAGAAATCAAAACGTATGTGGTTCCAAATCCACCCATCACTGTGAACACGTCCTCGCCGAAACTCTCCTCGAGACCAAATCTGTATGTATCCCGAAATCCGCAGATTTCACTAAATCTGTTCGCATCGCAAATCGGTTGCCACCCATATATGTCGAAGCAGCCCTAAATCTGCGCAAACCCAAAATCGGTGCGCACCCCAAACCCTCTGACACACGAGAGGCATAATGGATTATCCCAGACAAGCAACATTTCATTCATTCCAGAAAATTACCGTCTCGTGGTTAGCAAGCCATATGTGCGCCAAAATCGTTTTGCAGATCGGCGACACACCCAAATGAGCGCGTCCACCCAAATCAGTGTGCAGCCTCGTATTCAAGACTACACCTCAAACTGGACGCTGATCACTAAAATCCGTCCGCACCCCCACATCTGCGCACATCCTTAAATACGAGAGCACCCCACAGGCATATTAGATGACCCAGACGGATAAACAATGCAAAAATAAAATGGGTGTCTGGGAAAAACCACCACGTATCCCAAAGTCCCTACGTACGTCACCAAATCGATATGCACTCACAAAACGTGGGGACTCTAACCGAAATTGGCTATCCCTAAAAAGGTGCGCACCCTTAAATCAGTTTGAAAAACTATTAGAGAACTCTCCTAAATCCAGGCACAACCTTATGAACCACAAGACCGTGTGCAACCCATATTCGACGCAAGAAATAAAGTTGCGCAATCGCAAGTTCAGTGCGCACCCGAAACCCGGCGACTCCGCCACTTGTACATCAGATTTTCCCGGAGCAACAATCAAATAAAAACTATTCAGAAAATCGACATTAGTAATCCGCACACAAATTTTGATCTGTCAACTCACCAAATCTATGTGTGTCCCGTGATCGAAAAGGCAACCCAAATCAGCGAACATCACACGTCCAATGCATCGTCCAATTGGTGCGCCTCAGCAAGCGCAGCGCAAACACGCTGAAACCCCCACAGTCAGTTGTGGGGCTCGCTGTGCACAGATTTTGTCATCTTGTGAATGTCTGAAATTTTTCTTTTGAGATAATCTAATTAGCGGGTGTGCGCCCACGGTTTTGAAGTTTTGGGGATGCATTTGCTTTTGGAGATGCGCACGGATTTCTCGCGTATTTCGGGTGCCGGCGGTTTGGATGTGTGCCGAAACTCAAAGCTGTTTCATTTCGATCACGTGAATAATGAATTTAATTTGAAATTTGACGTGAAGTATTTTAAAAGATGATAATCTAATAATAATGATAATCTAATAATAATCTAATGTGCGAGTGTGTTTCTCCGCGGGTATGATATTCGCATGAATTTTAGGGTGCGCTCCTAGTTGATGTGGTGTCCATATTTGAGGTGTACATGGATTTGGGACTGTGTACATGTAAACACGGATTTGGGGTGAGATAAATATTTGGGCGTGTTGGCGGATCTGAAGTTGCACATGAATTTTGGGCTGTGTGCGGGTTTTAATGTCGAGGCATCCACTTTATGAATTCTTGAAAGGATTCTAAACTGCAAGTCAGGATGTTAGCGGTTTTGGGGTGCGCACTGAATTGGGTCGTGCAGATATCGGGCAGTGTCGTAGAATAAGGCGTGCACACTGCTATGGTGTGAACTTGGATTTGGGAATGCGTACGGATTTAAAATTGAGTCCTCAAATATATGGGGTGAGCACTGATTTTGGGTGTGCGTAGCTTTAAGGTTGGGCGGCAAATTTGCACAAGGATTTGGGGATACGAGCCAATTTAGGGGTCTGTAGTCAATTACAGGGACGTAATTGGATGTTGTGATCTTCGTATATTTCGGGGGCTGTTTGTTTACCAATCAACAGTTGCAATCATATTCTCGTGTGGTGCGAATTTTAAATGTTGAAACAGCCATTTTCTGAACGGTTGGACATGAATTCTGCTTTGGAATTGTCTATTATTTATGTGGTGTGTCAGTGTGTTTGGAGTGCGCACTGAGTTGCTGATGTGCACGTGTTTTGTGGATTCATGGCGGGCAGTTTTGATTTATCGATGCACTGCCTCTGCTAAAGTAAATTCCGATAATCCTGAGCGCTGGGCAACTTTACAGACTATTGGTCTAATTCTTAATCAATACTGTAACATATTTTAGATTTACTTTTAAAGGTACTGCGCTGCGTTTTAGAAGTTGTTGCAATTTAAGAGAATGCGAATAAAAGAATCCCCGGTGAGATTAATGAAGAAACTTCACTCTAAATTTAGTCTCAAACATGCCCGTGCGCAAATATTTGGGGATACACATAGATTTGGGTGTGTTGGCGAATCATGATTTGCACACGAATGCGTTGAGTGCGGATTGTTAACGTCGAGGCTGCCAATTTCTCAACTGTTTCGAATGCATCTTGCTCGGAAAAATCTCATTGACATGTGGGGGTGTCAGCGGGTTTTTAGGGTGCGATCTGCACTGGGTATTGGGTATTGCGTGTCAGCGAAAATGGGTTGCACAGGGTCTCGGGGTGCACATGGATGCGCAAGGCTTTTGGGGTTTGTTCGTGTTATGGGGATGCGCTCGTATTTGGGGATAGCATATTTGTGGGTTTGTCGGCGGATATGAAGTCGCCACATTTTTGTGGGTGTATCTGTGAGATCATAAGGATTTGGGTTGATCGGCAGATTTAGTGATATGCTCACGACTGTTGGGATGCGTGCGGCTTTGAATGTCAAGGCAGCCATTTTGTGTTTGAAATTATTCTACGTCTGGGTCAACCGAATGTGCGTCCTTACTTTTTGGGACTTTTAGATTTTGGGACTCTTTCAAAATTGCCAAAATTCAAATTGATTCTTTTACAGACACTCGGATAAATAATTAACCGTAACGTTGAGCCTTGTTCTTGCTATTTTTTTTTAAGTGGATTAAGCTATTTTGTGAAATGTTTGAAATCTTCCTCGCTCTAGGATGAACAATTTTACATGTAGGGGCGTACTCGGATTTGGGGGGTCTCAGTGATTTTGACATGTGCGCGGCGAGTTTGGGTGCACGCGGATTTCGGTGTGTCGGTGGATTGGCTGGGGTTGGCTGACGAATCACAAGGTTGTATCGATTACAGGTACTTTAATAATAGAACTTGGAAGTTTTTTTTTAGATTTTTGAAAGTGAAGCTATTTTGTGAACTGTTTGACCTGACTCGTGATTTCGGATAATCCAGCGTGCATGTGGGTTGGTCGTCAGGACTGGGGTGCATATGGATTTAGGGATTTATGTTTGAATACGGATTTGGGAATGTGTGCAGATTTAGGTGTCTGTTGTCTAATATGGAGGTACATAGGTTATAACCAGATCTGTATGTGTCAAACGATCTGGAATTAAAGATGCATTTCGGTATGGGTGCTGATTTTAATGTCGAAGCAGTCATTTTCTGATCGATTTGAAATGATTCCTGCTCTGAGATAATCTATTGTACATGTTGGAGACTCAGCATGTATGGGGAGAGCACTGTTTTTTGGGATTACGCAGATTTAGTGTGGTGTTCGCAAATATGATCGCACACATTAATCTGAGGATGCGAACAGATTCAGTGATGTGTCCGACAATATGGAGGTGCACACTTATTTGTAACGCTCATTGATGAGCGAGGAGCGTGCAGGCCAGTATGTGAATGTTTACTGGTTTTGGCAAATATGTCCTCACACACTCATCTGAGGATTCAAACAGATTTAGTGATTTGGAGTTGTTGGATATCTTAAGGTTGTTTCATTCATAGATAATTTCAGAACCAATGCACCTTGAACTTTTCACCAGTATTCTTGTAACTTTATGCTGGAGGCAGGCACTTCGTGAACTGTTCGAAATTATTCTTGCCCTGCGACACTCTGTGGGGCGTGTAGGGGTGTCAGCGGGTTTGCGATGCCCATTGAATTGAACTTTACACAGAGTTAAGGCAAAATATTCAAACATGTAATGCCTTTGATGGCTGGATCTCAGAAGAATGAGGGGGACGGATGTTGTTTTTGGAAATGATCGAATGTTCAAAGGCATCGATAAAGTAGATGTGGAGAGAAGGTTCCCCGTGGCGGGACAGTCAATACCAGCGGACCCACATCGGAATGGAGGTCCGTCCTTTCAGAACGGAGATAGGGAGTGTTAAGTACACGGAAATGTGTGTGATAAAACCATCAGCAGCAATAGAACAAACCTGGAGTCTGGTCTTGCTGTTAGCAAACATTTTTCAATCAGCAACCACTTAAAAAAGCATCTTAAACCAGGTAAATCGAAAGTTAGCAGATTTATGCTGATATAGGCGAATAAAATAAAGTTCCCAAACTCATTCAAGTTCGGCTGGCAAGAGTTACAGTCTGACGATGGTCTGGAAGAAAGTTCAGTTGAATCCACAGAACTGAGGTGAGAGAGAGGTATTTGTAATCTGAATAAACAGGGGTCGTTGCTCTTGCCGTTCTCCTCTGAAATCTTCAAGTTAGTCAAATGTGACTCCCCTAAGGGTACCGACTTCAGTAGAAAATCTACTGACCCAGGCCAGGGTTAAACACTCCGGTAGGTTGCACAGCGTCACCCTTGCACTCACTGTGACGGCCTGTGATCAATCTCACTTGATCGATCCTCAACCCACCCTCGTGTGCACTCGAAGAGTTCATCCAGTGACTCCTTCGTCACCGGCCTCTGTGAGTCTCTTCTGTTTGTCTGCCAGAAAGACAGTCGACCTTACACAGCTGAACATCAGCTGTCCATCATGTAACTCATCCTCTCTCTCCATAGCAACTCGGGCAGCAGTAGAAGACAGCTGCTTTTCTCAACACTGCATCCCGTCTCTCTCTCTCTCTCTCTCTCTCTCTCTCTCTCTCTCTCTCTCTCTCTCTCTCTCTCTCTCTCTCTCTCTCTCTCTCTCTCCCCCCCCCCCTTAAGGCACAGTCCATAGCGAATGAAACATAAGATCGCATCACAGGAGGAATATATTTCCACACAGTGTGGTAAATCTGTGGAATGGGTTACACAGGCGGTTGTGGAGTCTGACGTTAGATATATTGAAGTCAGAGGTGAACAGATTGTTGATTACTCAGACCGAGAAGGAATACGGTGAAAAGGCAGGAGATTGGGGCTGAGGGGGACCTGGATCAGACATGATGGAACGGCGAAGCAGACTCGATGGCCTAATTCTGCTCCTCTATCTCATGGTCTGATTTTAGGTTCCTGTGTTGCCGGGTGTCAGCATCTCAGTGGATCTGTTCTGGTGGGCCCAACACATTCATGCAAACACGGAGAAGGGTGTCATGTTCCCGACTGAACAGCGCCAGGCTTCCAGATGTCGGAACGCCCATTCCCCGGAGTGTGGAGAGCTGACACTTTCCCTTAAATGGTCAGGCTGACAATTATCGCTCGTCAACATTGCTTCATGGGAAGCACTTGTGAGCCCTCATTTGGACATACTGTGAGCGGTTCCGGGTCCATTATCTCTACCGGCCAGATGAGCTTGGCATTGAGAAGGGTTGAAAGGAAGTTCACGTGAATGATTCCAGGATTGAAACATTTATCAGATCAGGAGCGTTTGGTGGCTGGAACTCTGAAGAATGAGGGGGCGGCGGGGAGAGGGTTGTTTTTGAAATCAATCGAATGTTCAAAAGCTTCGACAAAGTAGATGCGTAGAGAAGGCGAGACCGGTGGACCCACATCGCAAATGGAGATCCGTCCTTTTAGAACGGTGACTGGGAGGAATGTATTCAGCCAGAGTATGGTAAATATGTAGAACAGGTGACACAGCCGGCTGTGGAATCCGACAGTGGGTGTATTGAAGTCAGAGGTTGATAGATTCTTGATTACTCAGGGGATGAAGGAATACGGTGAAAATGCAGGATATTGAGGCTGAGGGGGACCTGTATCAGACATGATGTAATGGCGCAGCAGACTAGATGGCCTAATTCTGCTCCTATATCTCATGGTCTGATTATAGGTTCATGTGTTGCTGGGTGTCAGCATCTCAGTGGATCTGTCCTGGTCCGAGAGTGAGGGAGAGGGAAAGACTGACAGAAAAGGAGGAGAGGAATAGTAGGATAAGTAGGAACAAGTGAAAGGGGTAGTGGTGCACTGTAGGGGGGAGTCACGGAGCCGTGGAAGTTTTTAGCGGATGAATGGGGTAACATAAATCTGCTCTGAAGTCGGAGAGGGAGGAGATGACTGATTCGTAGAAGGATGTAGTTCAGTAAGTACACGAGTTGGAAAGTCACTTTGCAGTTGAAGAAGACGTTCGAGAGGGGCACCAGTTCGGCTCTGCTCGCCCCTTCTCTTCTGTGACCTCTGACCCGAAGGCCGATGTGAGAATCATCAGTCAGATGACTGAGCACTCGCCGGTCCCCGGGTTCCGAATGCCTACCTGCTGGGCCACTGGAAACCTTTGCCACCACCAGGCTGGACTGTTCAAGGACTCCGTGGTGAGGAAGCTCATAAAAGGTTCGCATTCATCTCCCGGGCAAGGATTCAATTTTAAGGCTCTGCTGAGGCCTCATTTGGAGTGTGCTTCCCTGTCACTTTCACTTTAAGACTCGGACTGACAGTTTCTGCCTGTCACAATCCTTCCTGGAAAGTTTGTAATTCAAGCGCTCATGCTGAGCACTCAGTGCTCAACCGTAGGAAATCCATTTCCAGCGCTGTTGTTTGTGATCCGACACCTCCCAGTATTTTTATGAAACAGCGCCTGGCCTCCAACTTCGCAGCTACATCTTTGCCAGAAAACAACCTGGCCAAAACCACACTTGCCAGATCAATCCTGCCGACAAAACAGTCAGCCTTCATTCAATTTAGAACTAAACCCGAGGTCATAATTACCCCTTTCCATAATCACCTTGAATCTAATGGCAATATCATCCCTTTAAGACTCGGACTGCCACGAGATACAAAGTGGTCGCCTGCACAAACTTTTGTCCCCTGCGTTGTTCCATTCCGCAGGAGGAGATCCAGTATTCCACTCTCTGGTTGGAAATATCTACGTAATGATGAAGGAAACTTTCTTGAAACCATTTGAGAAACTACCCCACTGGTCCTTTCACGGAACTGGGCTCACAGTGAATATCTGTTAAAATATCACAAACTTATGTTTCTCTACAGATTTGCTCCTCTGAATCCCCGGCACTATTAGGTGATTGATAATATGGCCCCATGATCGAGTTCATACCTTTCTTATTCCTCAGTTCCGTCCAAATATCCTCACCTAGACGTGTTCCCTGGTCTGTCCTGACTGAACACCGCCGTGACATTTTCCCTGACTGCAAAGCTGCCCCTCATGTTTGCATTGTTTGCTCATTGGCACGACTAAAACAGCCGAGTCCCAGAATATTCAACTAACGGGCCGGCCTCTCCTGCAACTAAGTCTCACTATTGGGTACAATCTCATACTTCCAGACTTTGACTCCCGCCCTGAGCTCATCTGCCTTTCGGACAACACATTCTGCATTGAAACGTAGGCAGCTCAGAACGTGAGTGCCAGCTGGCTAAACATTTTGCTTATAGACTTGGTCGGTGGTCTTAACGACATCTGCTCCAACAAGTTTTCTATCTGTGATGGCATTACGGTTTTCATCCCCCTGTATCTCTAGTTTAGTGCCCACCCCACCTATGTTTTATGGCAAAAATTCCCGCTGAAATATTATTTCAACTCAAGTTGATGTGTAAACTGAGAGAGTTTCTCGCTGGCAGATGAAGTGAAGGAGCTGAGCACGGCGGGGCTGTGTGGCGTGGCCTCCGGGCAGGAGTCTGTGCTGCCCCCCAGTGTTCGCTCGGCAGAAGACAGGCTCTGTTGTGGTCGACTGCAAATATCAGTGGTATTCAGTTGACCGAAGGCCTCAAACTGCGTTGGTATTTTTCTGTTTTATACATATTTTTGTGCCTTCTGCCGTGTTTAAATGCTGATATCGGGTTTTGCACCATGCTTCTGGAGTAACGCTGTCACGTTTGGCTGTATTCATGGATGTTCATGTGTCTTCCTGACTTGTGTGACATACCTCGACTTGGTCATTTTAACCCGTCTATCCCCCCAGAGACATACAAACTGATGTGCCTGTTATTGTGCAGTTTGGCCACATGGAGACGCTGTACTGGGACTGGATGTTTAACCCCGTTGAATCTCCGGACCGTCACCCAGTTTCCTGCGAACTGAACATTCGGTCTGGTTTCCTCCCAATATGACCTGACAGAGAGTCATCGTATAACGACAAGATGATGAGAGGCATTGATCGTGTGGATAGTCAGAGGCTTTTTTCCTGGGGCTGAAATGGTTGCCACTAGAGGACACAGGTTTAAAGTGCTGGGGAGAAGGGACAGGGCAGATGTCAGGGGTAAGTTTTTTACTCAGAGAGTGGTGAGTGCGTGGAATGGGCGGGCCGGCAACGGTGGTGGAGGCGGATACGATAGGGTATTTTAAAGGACTTTTGGATAGGTACATGGAGCTTAGAAAAATAGAGGGCTATTGGTAAGCCGAGTAATATATTTTGAGGTCGGGACGTGTGGGCCGAAGGGCCTGCATTGCGCTGTAGGTTTTCTATGTTCCTATGTTTCTATCTTTATTTTCTCTTGCTGATGAACCCGCCTTGCGGATCGGTTGTTGTTCAAACAAACGCGAGGCACTGGTTTATAATGCACACATTTCCCGAACTCTGATTGGAGGCTGTTCCAAGGGGAAATATATAAGAAACTCTGACACCGTCAGTCAGACCCTGAGCGAGACTCCTCCATACCTCCGGCTGAAAATTGACCCAGAACATTCTGTGAAGATATAGAATATGAACAGATCGCCTGGGTTAAAAAAAAATCCCTCCCTTCAGAAAATATTCTGCGATTTTAAGTCTTTTTTTAAAAATTGCCTGTCCATACGATTCCCGGCACGATTCATACACACCCGGAGTCAGAATAGCTGAGTGAAGCTCCCTCACCAACATTACATCACACAAGTTCCAGGTCAGACAAGGAGTGAAGCTCCCTCCGCCTTGTGACAAATTTTCAGAAAAGAGGTGAAGCTCCCACTCACAGACGTATAACGTATTTCCGGAGTCAGAGAGAGACTGTATTTCCCTCCACACTGTTCCATCACACACTTCTGGGGTCAGACACAGAGTGCGACTCCCTCCACGCCGTGCAAAAACATACTCCCGGGATCCGAAACAGTGTGAAGATCCCTGCACACCGTCCTATCACACACTTTCCGGAGCAGACAGAGAGCAGTTCCATCCACACCGTCCCATGGCAGACCCCCGTAATCAAACACGTGATGCTACCTCGACAGTGTCCCATCACATTTTTTCTGGTACAGACACAGAGTGAATTCCCTGTTCCCCATTCACCGTTCAGATATCGTTTAGTTCAACTGCAACTCACCAACTCAAAACCCGCACAATCGCATCATACACTACCCAAGTCAATAGGAGATCTAAACCCCCTCCGTCCTCCACTCTCCCCTCTCAGCAATCCCCAGCACTCCGCCATCCCAGTCGTCTGGAATTCTGTCCCGGATACTGTGAGTGCGCGTGACAGGATGTGGATTATTCAGCGGGCACGTGCTCCCAGTTTTAATCACCGACTCCAAATCCCGGACTGGTGTCCGACCCTCTGCAACGGGATGATAGACTCCCTCACCGGGAAACCACAGTCGATAGCAACGTTACCGAGCGACAGGTTGTGCTGAGGAAGCTGGGGGTTGGGGGTGGGGGGTGGTAGGTGCTGCAGAAGCGCTCAGACAGATTAGGAGAATGGGAATAGACGTGGCAGAGAGAATACAGTACCGGGAATCGTATGGGCATGCAATTTAAAAAAAAAAGACTTAAAATCGCAGAATATTTTCTGAAGGGAGGGATTTTTTTTTTTACCTAGGCAATCTGTTCATATTCTATATCTTCACAGAATGGTCTGGGTCAATTTTCAGCCGGCCCAAAAATCCTGTCATAAAATGTGTATCTACAAAAGTTTGAACCGCAGGTCTATTTAGTATGCAAAAATAGTCGATATGACGTTAATAAATTGGTGATGAATCCTTAATTAATTCTTCAGAGATCTAAAATCCACTTCAATATTTGCGTGTCAAATTCGACCCGGAGCAGCCTCAATGTACAAACATTTGTAGCACCTGTACAAAAGCATAAAACTTCAGGGTGTTTTTACTGTTGTCAAATGTCAAAACGGGTTAAAAACAATCTGCGGTGCAGAGGGATTTGGGAGACTTCGTGCAGCTTTCCCAGAAGTTTAACCTGCAGCTTGAGCCGGCGGTGAGGAAGGCAAATGCGATGACAACATTCATTTCCAGAGGACTGGGACGTAAACGCAATGACGTCATTCTCAGGCTCAATAAGTCACGTCACTACTGTGGCCACATTTGGAGTATTGTGAGGAGGTCTCGATCGCTTATCTCACAGGGGATGTGAGACATTGAGGAATGATAACGGGATTGGATGTGGTATTATAGGAGGAGTATTTGACAGCTCCGGGAGACAGAACACCCACACACAGCGATTCAGCAAAAGCTTCTTCCCATTCGCCATCACATCTTTCAACGCGTCAGCAAGGACTCGACATTTCTGCGGTGTTTATTAATATTGGCAATTTAAATTAATTGTACATCTTTGATCCGTACTGGTGCTTCAAAAGAACTAATTCCAGGGGTTATAAGCTTCAGATAATAAGTGAAATAGCGATTCCGCAGGAAAATACCCGATAGGGTGGACAGGACACTTGCCCGCTGGTCTTCACCAGTCACATCGAGTACAGGAGTCGGGAGGTCACGTTGCCGTGCGACAAGACGTCGGTGAGGCCGCCCTGCTTTAGGAAAAATGTCAGTGAAATGGATATATTGTACAGGGAGCTCCCCCGGGATATTGCCGGAACTCGGAGGACTGAGCTATGGTAGGAGGGAGGAAAGGTTGGGACTTCATTCCCTGGTGCGTAGGTATAACCTTACAGAGTTGTATAAACCCGAGAGGGGCACAGACAGAGAGAATGTGCACAAACTTTCACCCAGGGTTGGGTTCTCGAGAACCAGACGCCACAGGATTGAGGTGAGAGTGAGTGGAAAGGAGAAAGAGAGAGCTCAGGGAGACGGAGGGTTTAGAGAGCACGGGGAGGGGAGAGAGAAAGGTAGAGGGAGCGGGGAAGTGCGGCCCCGGGGGAATGGCGAGAAAGAAGGGGAGTGACGGCAAGGTTTGTTGGAGTCCGGGTGGGGTGGAATATGATGCCAACAAGAGGATTAGATGGAGTAGGAGGAAGGGGCAGAGTGGGTGGGAAGGTCATTTGAAAGGATTTAGCAGTGAGAGAGAAGGAGGAGAAATGGGGTAGTCACCTGAATCATGTCGCCTCCACTGGCTGTTGACAGAGACCATGGATTTCTTCAGGAATATCCGCGAACAAAGGTGCCGACTTCTCGCAGATGAAACGCTGATCACTATCACAAGGACTATCTCTCACGCAGGACTCGCAGTCTCTGCAGACGGACTGCCCCGGGGACTGATTGTACAGGAGGGCCAGGCCCACAGTCCTATCGAAGAAGGTTAAACAATTTCAACAGAGACAAAACAGCTCCAGCAGAGAACCCGAGCCGAGACCGTCCCCAAGTTAATCTTATGAAATCGCTCTCTCCTAACAGCCTGTGTCAGTCCCCAAACTCATCCCACTAATCCACTCCCTCCCCACGGTGCCGTGTTAGGACCCAGACAGAAACCACGGTCCCAATCTCTCCCCACAGCCCTGTGTCTCCCAAACTAATCCCACCGAACCGCATTCTCACCACAGTCCTCTGTCAGTCCCCATACGAATCGAACAGGCCCACCCTCTCTACTCTGATCTGTCTCAGTCCCGAACAATCCCCACTGTTCCACCGTCTCCCCACAGACCTATGTCTGTTCCGAAATGAATCCCAATGTTCCACCCTCTCCCCTCTGATCTGTCTCAGTCCCGAACAAACCCCACTGTTCCACCGTCTCCCCACAGACCTATGTCTGTTCCGAAATGAATCCCACTGTTCCACCCTCCCCCCTCTGATCTGTCTCAGTCACAGAACAAACCCCACTGTTCCATCGTCTCCCCACAGACCTATGTCTGTTCCGAAATGAATCCCACTGTTCCACCCTCTCCCCTCTGATCTGTTTCAGTCACTGAACAAACCCTACTGTTCCATCGTCTCCCCACAGACCTATGTCTGTTCCGAAATGAATCCCACTGTTCCACCCTCTCCCCTCTGATCTGTCTCAGTCACTGAACAAACCCCACTGTCCCACCGTCTCCCCACAGAGTTATGGCTGTCCCGAAATGAATCCCACTGTTCCACACTCTTCCCGCAGCCGGTCCCAGATTAATCCGTTTGCCCCACACTCTAGCCGGCGCTTCGTGTCTCTCTCCCAATACATCCCACTGCACCGCGCTCTTCCAATAGCTTCTGCACCGACCCCTGACGTATACCAATGGCACCCTCTCTCCCACATCCTTTTCTCAGTTCGCAAACTAATCCCATTAACCCACTGTGTGCCCATCGCCCTGTATCGTCTCCAAACTCATCCAGTTCTCCCACTCTCGCCCTCAGATCTTTGTCATTCACCAAACTAATCCCACTGCTGCTCCCTCTCCTCACAGACCGGCGACTATCGCCAAAATAATCCCACTACACCGCGCTGTCCTCACCCACATGCGTCAGTACCAATAATAATCACGGTGCACTGAACTCTCCCAACTGTCCCCTGGCAGTTTCCGTAATATACATTGCCCGGTCCTTTGCTGACGGACACGTGTCGGCCCCAAAGTGTTCCCATTTAACCACACGTTCCCGACAACCTCGAACAGTCTAATCGGAAACTAATCCCATTTTCTCCCGTCAGGACTATGTCAATGCCCAATTGTCACCCTACATATCAGTACAAATCTCACCCTTCTTCGCATTTTCCAATCCAGTATGCACGGGTTAGGTACAACAGATTGTGGGATACGAAGCTCTGGGAAATTAAATTTATTTTGTTAATGCCAAGAATTGAAAACAATTTAGGTAGCTTCTCTCTGTTGATTACGACAGGAATCCGTGAGTGTTTGATGGGATGGTTCGGAGCAAGCTTCACTTTGTGTCTGATCCCGAGAGTGTGTGATGGGACGGTGTGGAGGGAGATTCATTCTGAGTCTGACCTCGTGAATGTGGGATGGGACGGCGTGGTGGGAGATTCACTCTGTGTCTGACCCCGGGAGTGTGTGATGGGACGGTGTGGTGGTAGATTCACTCTGTGTCTGACCCGGGAGTGTGTGATGGGACGATGCGGAGGGAGCTTCACTCTATGTCTGGCCCCGGGATGGGACGGTGTGGAGGGTGATTTACTTTAAGTCTGACCCAGGGATTGTATGATGGGAAGGTGTGGAGATAGCTTCACTCCGTGGCTGTCCCCGCGGGTATCTGATGATTCCTGTGTTACTGTGTGATCTCCCCGTGCTGTGACACATACCGCTTCATCTGTTGAATTGATTTCCAGCAGCCTTGAGTCACGCTTTGAACATTCTTGTATCGCTTTACGGAAAGTTGTTTCAAACGTGGATACGTAATAACGCCGATATTTATTTTTGATCCAGTCCTTAGAGACAATTTGCTCTGGAAATTATGAACAAGAAACAATGAGACACAGAGTGAATCTCCCTTCACACTTTCCCGTCACGAACACCCGGGGTGAGACACAGAGTAAATTTCACCCCACGCGGTCCCATCAGGCACAGCTCAGGTCAGGCACAGAGTGAAAGTCCCCCCCCCCTCACGCCGTCCCGTCGCACATTAACAAGGATCAGGCCCAGTGAAGCTCCCTCCAAACCATCCATATCACAGACCCGGAGTCAAGACACAGAGTGATGCTCTCCACTCTCTCTCTCTCCCTTCAGCACCGTCTGATGACTGACGACCGGAGGAAGACATGGAGTGAAGCTCGTTCTCGCTCTCCCATCATACACAGGCAGAGTCAAAAACTGTGTACACCGTCCGCACCATCTCAACACACTCTCCCGGGATCAGATACAGAGTGAATCTCCCTCCACACCGTCCCATCACACACTCCCGGGGATCAGATACAGTGTGAATCTCCCTCCACACCGTCCCATCACACACTCCCGGGGTCAGACACGCAATGAAAATACCTCGGCACCATCCGATCACAGGCACCTGGAGTCAGTTATAGAGTGAAGGTCCCTGCTGGCCATTGAACAACACAATTCCTGACAGGTCAAACACAAACTTGGATTCCACCCATAATGACCTGTCGCACGCTCTCGGGGTCAGACGAAGAATGAAGCTCTTGTCTCACGGTCCCATCATACTCTCCCGGTGTCAGACAGACTGATGATCCTTCCACACTGTCCCATCATATATGACCGGGGTCAGTCTCAGACTGAGTTTTCACTCCACCACTCTATTACACACTCTTTGTGGCAAACATGGAGTGAAGCTCCCTGCACCCCCTCCCATCACACAGTCCTGCGGACAAAGAAAGTGTGAACCCCATTAAAACCGCCCGTGATCAGATAGAAACTGAAACAGTCTCTGCACCATCCCGCCGCTAACTCCTGTACGCAGACACAGTACGATGCTGCTTCTACCCGGCAACATCACACGACACAGGGATCAGGAAACGACAGCAGCTCCCTCCGCACCGTCCTGTCACACACCACTGGCATCAGACACGGAGCGGAACACCATCCTGGCAAGCGTCACTGTTCCCGGTGTCAGGAAACATGGAACCCGCACCCCCACCCTGCTTCCCTTCACATCTTCTGATCACACGCACACAGGGTCAGACACGGATCCCCATTGTACACGCCGGGGGTGAGACACGTATTTAAGTTCGCTGCTCACCGTCCGATCACAAACTAACACGGCCAGACTCAGGATTAATCTCTGTCCACACGGTGCGATCACACAAACCAGGCGTCAGACATGGAGGGAAGCTCACGTCCACGTTGTCCCATCACACACTCACGGGGTCAGACATAGAGTGAAGCTGTAATCTTACGTCTCACAATCCCGTGATCAGACACAGAGTGAATCCACCTCCACAACGTCCCATCACACTCTCCTGGATTCAGTGAGAGAGTGAAACCTCCTCCACGCAGCCCCATCACACCCACCGGGTCAAACATGGAGTGAATCACCCTCCATACCACTTTTTCACGCACTGCCAATGTCAAGCACTGAGTGACGCTTCCTCTCTCCATGCCTGCCCTGTGATGAGGAGATGGTGAAAGAGAGGGATGATGCCTCACCTCTTCTGCTGGTCAACAATTCACAGATTCGAGCCTTGGTTTCGTTGACAGATCTGTACTTCGTTTCCATCTCAGTGAACTGGTGACGGAGATCCCTGTGCATTCGTTTAAGATCGGACAGATCAGAGTTGAGCGCAGAGAGATTCTTGAGACAGGTTCTCCCGGAGAGATTCAGGTGGGAATTCTCGGATATTGTGGATTGAAGGGTAGAGTTTAGCTCATTGTAGTTTCGGCCGAAAGTGACCTTAGACTGACGAATCTGTAATTCTGAGAGAGATGATGAAGAATGTTTAGCGTTTACAGTGACACGTGAGTCAGCGTCACGATCCCTAACGGGTCACAGAGAGTGTTGTGTCAGTGTCACGGTGAAGGGTGAGCTGGTGGCACGGTGAGAGACGTCGGCGCAAACTTGAGGGACGTGCCTGTGTCACGCCGAGGGTTATATCAATGTCCTAGTGAAGGTCTTCTTGTTGTTAATGTGGGGTCTGTGTCAGTATGGTGGTGATGATCGATTCCGTGTCTCATCGCGGGCATGTCCGAGTTGCTGTGAGGGACGTGTTGGTGTCACTGTGATTGGAGTTTCTGTGCCCATGCGAGAGGTGTTCCGGGTCACAAAGAAGTGGCCGTCGATGTCACGGCGAGGGAAACTTCAGAGAGGGGGTCTAGCAGTGTCACAGTGCGTGGAGTATCTGTGTAATGTGTGGGTGCTGGTCTCATTGAGAGGAGTGTGTTTGTGTCACCGTGAGAGGCATGTCATGACCACGCTGTGTGGGATATTGTCACGCTGAGGTGTGTGTCGGTGTGATGAAGACGACTATGTCGGTGTCATTGAGAATTTAGGTGTCGGTATCAGGGTAAGGGGTTTGCGTGTGTCAGGGTGAGGTGTGGGTAATTGTCTCAGTGCGCGGTGCATCGGTGTTATGTTGCTGGGCGATACTGACTGGGTGAGGGGTGTTACAGTGAAGTGTTAATCCTTGTCACGGTGCCGAGCTGGGCGGGTCACGTTGAGGAGCCTGTGGGTATCAGTGGTGTCTCAGTGTCCGCTGAAGGGCGTGTCGGTGTCACTGTGAGGTGTGTTTCGGTATCGCTTTGTGACAGGTTCTCTGGGAGAGATCCAGGTGGGAAATCGCACATAGCTTGGATACAAAGTTGGGTTTGACTCATGGGACTGTTTGTCGATATTGACGTTGGGTCCTGTTCATCTCCTGATTTTCCACGCAAAGAAGGTTGTAGTTTCGTTCAGAGGTTATCTGAGATGGTGAACGATGTTTGCCGTTTATAGTGTGTCAGCGTCGAGATGCTGAGCGGGATACGGACAGTGTCCTGTCGGTGTCACGGTGAAGGGTGCTGGTGGCACAGTGAGGGGCGTCGGCGCCACCGTGAGGTACGTGTCTGGGTCACGCTGCAGGGCATATCGGGGTACCAGCGAGTTTTTTGTTGGTGTCGGATAGGGGCTGCATCAGTATCGCGGTGAAAGTTGATTCCCAGTCGGTGTTTCAGTGAGAGACGTGTATCTGTCACAGTGAAAGGTGTTTCTGGGTCCATGTAAGAGGTGTACCGGGTCACATCGCGGTGTGTCTGTCTATCACGGTGAGAGATATGTGGGGGTCACAGTGCGAGGTTTGACGGTGCTGCAGTGAGATACTCGTCGGTGTCATAGTGTTTGGTGTATTGGTGTGACAGTGGAAAACAGCTATCGGTGTCACGGTGAGAGGTTAGTCGTGGTCATGCGGAGAGACCCGTCAGTACCACAGTGAGAGGTGTGTTGATATCACCGTAAAGGGTGTTTTTGGAAAATGTTGGGAATGTGTCGCTGTTACTGTGGCCATTTTTAGTCTCTGCGGTTTGGTTGTTCCAAACGATGTGAAACTCACCATGAAGCCTCCAGAAGATACAAGTGGTAATGAAGGCCGCTTTTAAATCGCAGATTAGCCATATGCTTGAGTCTGATCGCTCTCTTCTTGCGGGTCGTTCACTTTCCATGTCGTCTGTGGAAAAATCGTTATGTGTCTGTCAATCCATCGTCATATTCCCTGATCTACCCCACCCCTGCTCTTCCCAACATCTGAGTTCAAATGACTCACATTCCCTCAAGCAGAGCCGTGAGCGTAAATCACAGAGCAGAATATACCCTTCGACCCAAATCCCTGCACATACAAGTGCCTGTCAAAGAACCAATCAAATGTCAAAGAGCCAACTCGCCACATCTCCCTCACCCTGCTTCTATTCTGACTCACAGAACCATGCTCATTGCCAGAGACCTGACCGGTGAGAATTTCCTCACTCCGAAACTTCCGCGAATCGCTGTTTTTTTTTAATATACACTCGTCCACACATCTTTGATTGGAGACGCCAAAACTATATGTCGTCCGACTTAAACACAGACGGAGGCTCGCTCCATACAATCCTATTTATCCTCCCGGAATCCGACACAGAGAGAGGCTGTCTCCACAACGATCCATGACACAATTCCCTGATCAGGAATGGAGTGCAGTTCTTTCCAAATTGTTCTATTACTCAGTCCCGGGGTCATACAGAGAGAGAAGCTCACTCTTCCCCGTCCCAAAACACATTCCCGGGGTCAGAGAAGAAATGAAGCTCCCTACATAATGGTAGTTAGACATCGAGTGAAACTCACTGCACTCAGTCGCATCACACACTGCCAGGGACCAGCTCAATCGACACCGTCTCATATCACACACTTGGATTGAAATATTTTGTGAAGCTCCCTTCCCTGGGCTCAATCGAGGCACGCGCTACGTGAGAAAGAAACAGATAGAAGCCCCCTTCCTCCCATCTCACCAATCCCCATTCCTTCGGCTTCCCAGTCGTCTCGGATTTTGCGTCTCACTCGCAGATTGTGTGTGTGTGTGTGTGTGTGTGTGTGTGTGTGTGTGTGTGTGTGTGTGTGTGTGTGTGTGTGATTGTGTGTGTGTGTGTGTGTGTGTGTGTGTGTGTGTGTGTGTGTGTGTGTGTGTGTGTGTGTGTGTGTGTGTGTGTGTGTGAACCGATGTGTCGTGCAATACAGAGGACGGGTTGGGAGGGATACAGGTCCATAATTCGATCAAACCGGTTTCACAGGTAGACAGGGCGGTAAAGAAAGCTTTTGGCACATTGGCCTTCATAAATCAATGTTCTGAGTACAGGAACTGAGATATTACGTTAAAGTCTGAGTCATTGGTGAGACTTAATTTGGAGTTGTGTGTGCAGTTCTGGTCACCCAGCTACAGGCAAGCTGTCAATAAGGTTGAAAGAGTACAGGGAACATTTACAAGGATATCGCTGGTCTGGCTGATCTAAGTTAAAAGTAAAGATTGAATAACTTCGGACTGTACTCTCTAGAATGTAGAGGTTTCAGAGGAGATTTGATAGAGGTGTGATAGATTTGACCCTGGGAGTGTGTGATGGGACGGTGTGGAGGGAGATTCACTCTGTGTCTGACCCCGGGAGTGTGGGATGGGACAGAGTGAAGGGGGATTCACTCTGTGTCTGACCCCGGGAGTGTGGGATGGGACAGAGTGGAGGGGGATTCACTCTGTGTCTGACCCCGGGAGTGTGAGATGGGACAGAGTGGAGGGAGATTCACTCTGGGTCTGACCCCGGGAGTGTGTGATAGGCGGTGTGGGCGTACCAGGTCGGTGTGTCTGACCCCCGATGTAAGTGATGTGATGGTGTGCAGGGTGCTTCTCTCTGGGGTGGATGTATCACGCATAATTCTTCCTCTTTTGAATTTGTTTCGAGACGCTTTAAAACCGAGTTAGAATAATAGTGCTTCGCCTCACTGTCTGCTCTGGAAAATAGGACGAATGAACAGTGAATCTCTGTCCACATCGTCCATTGCATCCACCGGTATTCAGACACAGAGTAGGAATTCTTTTACACCGGCCCTTCACACAATCCGGGTGCCAGTTGTAAAGTGGAGATGCCACCGAACCGTCCGATCAGACAGACTCCACACACAAAATGCTGGTGGAACAAAGCAGGCCAGGCAGCTTCTATAGGGAGACGCACTGTCAACATTTCGGGCGAGACCCTTCGTGACGACTAACTGAAAAGAAAGATACTAAGAAACGAGAAGAGTGCTTCTCCCTACAGATGCTGCCTGGCTTGCTGTTACCCACCAGCATCTGCAGATTTCTACGTGTTTGATCATACAGACTCACCAGGTTAGAGACAGATTGAAGTCCCCCTGAACTGTGCCATCACATAATCCTGTTGCCAGACAGACAGAAATATTCCCAACACAATCTCCGTAGACACATTCTCGGGATCAGACACAGAGACAACAACCCAAAACACAGCCACAGGACATACAAAATACGTTTGACACTTACATACTCTTACATACTACTATAGTCAAATGCTTTGCTAAAGTCCATGTGCACCCCATCCACTGTCCTAACCTCATCAATTTCTTTTGTAACCTGTTCAAAACACTCAATCAGTCTCGTGAGGCACGATCTTCCCTTCACAAAGCCGCGTTGACTATCCGTGAGTAGACTGTACTTCTCCATATCTTCGGAGATCCTATCCATAACAATAGTTTCAAGCAGTTTGCCTGCCACTGACGTAAGACTCACCGGTCTATGGTTCCCAGGTTTCTTCCTATTACCTTTTTTATACAGGGGAAGTACATTTGACATTCTGCTGTCCTCCGGCACATCCCCTGCAGCCAGAGAGGATTCAAAGATCATGGCTAATGCTCCTGTGATCTGCTCTCTCAATTCCCACAATAACCTGGGGTGCATCAGATCCGGCCTCTGGGATTTAACAATCTTAATGTTTTTAAGAAGATCCAGAACTTCTTCTTCTCTAATCTCTACATTGTCCAGCACACAGGCCGGCTCTACGTCCTGATCACGATCTTTTTCACTTGTCTTATCCAGCGATAAGACACAGAGTGAAACTCCCTCCACAGTGTCCCATCACACTCTCACGGGGTCGGGCACAGTTTGAATCTCTCTACACACCATCCATCACACACTCCCGGGGTCAGACACAGAGTGAATCTTCCTCCACACCTTCTCATCACACACTCCTGGGTTCAGACACAGAGTGAATCTCCCTACACACCTTCCCATCCCACACTCCCGGGTCAGAAACTGAGTAAATCTCTCTCCACAGCGTACCATCACACACATCCGGGGTTAGACACAGAGTGAATACCCCTCCCCACCGTCCCGTCACACAATCCTGGGGTCAGACACAGAGTGAATCTTACTCCACACCGTCCCATCACACCCTCTCGGATACGGACACCGAGTGAATCTCCTTCCACACCGTCCCTTCACACACTCCCTGAGTCAGACACAGAGGAATCTCCCTCCACACTCTCCCATCACAGACGCCCGGGGTCAGACACAGAGTGAATCTCCCTCCACACTCTCCCATCACAGACCCCCGGGGTCAGACACAGAGTGAATCTCCTTCCACACCGTCCCTTCACACACTCCCGCGGTCAGACACAGTGTGAACCTCCCTCCACAACGCTCCATCACACAGTCCCGGGGTCTGACCCAGAATGAATCTCCCTCCACAGCATCCCATCACACATTCCTGGGGTCAGACACAAAGTGTATCTCCTTCCATACGGTCTCATTACACACTCCAGTGGCCAGACACAGAGTGAATCTGCTGCCTCAAAGTCAAATAGAAAAAAACGGATTCAGAAACAGAGCTAATCCCCCTCTTGACACTCCCTCTCTCCTCTCACCAATCAGCTGCAGTTCAGCGTTCCTGTAGTCTGCAGCAGTGTGTCTGTCTCAGTGACAATAAGTGTGTGTGAGACCAGAGGTAGAACTAAGGAGTGAGGCGGAGCAGGGGGAGGCTGTGGAGGGGTGGTGAGTTTGCAGTCGCTGTGCGGTAGTGTTCTGAAGCCAAACGACCTGCCTGTACACACAGAGAGGTGGAGAAGCTCAGAACTGAGAGATCGATATCCGGTTTAAGTTAGGAGAAATAACACAAGCGGTGTGGAGCGACGTTGACCATGTGCTAACCCCTGGTGTGCGTGATTGGACGGTGTGAAGGGAGATTCACTTTGTGTCTGACCACGGGAGTGTGTTTTGGGACGGTGTGGAAGGAGATTCACTCTGTGTCTGACCCCCGGAGTGTGTGATCGGACGGTGTAGACGGAGATTCACTCTGTGTCTGACCCCAGGATTGTGTGATTGGACGTTATGGAGGGAGATTCACTTTGTGTCTGACTCCGGGAGTGTGTGATGGGACGGTGTGGAGGAAGATTCACTCTGTGTCTGACCCCGGGAGTGTGTGATCGGACGGTGTGGAGGGAGATTCACTCTGTGTCTGACCCCGGGAGTGTGTGATGGGACGGTGTGGAGGGAGATTCACTCTGTGTCTGTCCCCGGGAGTGTGTGATGGGACGGTGTGGAGGGAGATTCACTCTCTGTCTGATCCCAGGAGTGTGTGATGGGACGGTGTGGAGGGAGATTCTCTCTTTGTCTGACCCCGGGAGTCTGTGATGGGACGGTGTGGACGGAGCTTTTCTTTGTGTCTGACTCCCGATATATTTGATCGGATGGAGTGTAGGGAATTTCACTCTGTAGTGGATATATCACGCATTCCTCATCCTGTTTTGAATTTATTCCATGACTATTTGAAACAGAGTTGGAACAACGTTGCTCAGCCCCATCTTTGCTCTGGAAAATAGAAGCAATGAACATTGAATCTCTCCCTACACAGACCATTATATACGCCGGTAGTCAGGCACACAAATGGAGATCCTTTCACACCGGCCCATAACACATTCCCGGCGTCAGTTGTAAAGTGAAGATCCCTCCGAACCGCCCGATCACACAGACTCGCCGGGTGAGAGACAGAGTGAAGCTCCATCTTTATTCTCCATGCTGCCTGGGTCCGAGACATCTCAGATCCTTTGCAGTTTATTCTCGAGAGGGAGGGCAAGAATCCAGATGTTGTGGTACATGTAGGGACCAACGACGTGCGTAGGATGAGTGAAAGGGTCCTGCGTAGTCAGTTCAGGGAGTTATTTGCGAAGCTGAAGAGCAGGACCTCCGGGGTAACAATCTGAGTATTACTACCTGTGCAACGTGCGAGTGAGGCAAGGAGCTGAAAGATTATACAGACTAACACGTGGCTGAGAGAATGGTGCAGGTGGGAGGGCTTCACGTTTTTAGATAATTGGGCTTTGTTCCAAGGAAGGTGGGATCTGTTCCGACGGGACGGTTCACACAGGAACTGGAACGGTGCTAACGTTCTTGCAGGGAAGTTTGATAGTGTTTTTTTTTGGGTGGGAGGGGGGTTAATCTAATGCGGGGATCCAGAATGTGATAACGAGATGAAGAATAAAGGACAGGGCGGGACTACACGGTTCCGGAATATTAAGTGTGTAGTAGAGAAAGGTGAGGCGGAACAAGTGATAAGGAGGACACATGTACAGACTGATGGTCTGACGGAACATGGAGTTAAATGTGCAGAAAGAATAAGTAAATTTAGGAAGGACAACAATATTCTAGGGGGCGTATAGCCCGATGGGAGTTCGGGGAGCTGTGTTAAGCACAATAGGCAGCGATTTTAACAGTGCGAGGAGAAATGGGCTACAAAATCTATATCTGAATGTACGAAGTGTCAGAAATAAGGCGGATGAGCTTGAAGGTCAGGTGCGAATGGGTAAATATGATGTTGTTGGGATAATGGAGAAATGGCTGCAGGGAGATCAGACCTGGGAAATGAATGTGCAAGGATATATGTGCTATCGTAGGGACAGAAATGTGGGCAGAGGGTGTGGGGTGGCCCTGTTGATGAGGAATGAGATTCAGTCCTTTGCAAGGGGGGACATATGGTCAGGAGAAGTAGAGCGTGTGGATAGAACTGAGGAACAGTAAGGGCAAAAGTATCCAAATGGGTGTTGTCTACAGGCCACCGGACAGTAGCATGGATATTGGGTGCAAGCTGAATAGGGAGTTAACATTGACATGTGACAAAGGTAATGTCGCAGTAGTTTTGGGGGATTTCAACATGCAGGTGAACTGGGAGAATCAGGTTGGTGCTGGACCACAGGATAGGGAGTTTGCTGATTGCCTAAGGGATGCATTCTTGGAACAGCTTGTACGAGAGCCGGCCAGGGACAAGACTATTCTGGATTTAGTGTTATGTGATGAACAGGATTTGATAAGTGATCTTGCAGTAAAGGAGCCATCAGGAGGTAGTGATCATAATATGATAAGCTTTTACCTGCAATTTGAGAATGACAAGGGCAGATCGGAGGTGTCAGTGTTGTAGTTGAACAGGGGAAACTATGGAGCCATGAGGGAGGAGCTGGCCAAAGTTGACTGGACGGATAGCCTAGCAGAAAAGACAAAGGAACAGCAATGACAGGTATTCTTGGGAATAATGCTCAAGGTGCAAAATCAGTTCATCCCCCAGAGAAGGAAGGATTCAAAGGGGGGAAAGGGGCCTCAGTGGTTGACAAAGGAAGTCAGAGACTGCATAGCATTATAAAAAAAGGAAATATGACAGAGTTAAGGTGAGTGGGAGGGCAGATGATTTGGAAATTTTTAAGGAACAGCAGAACTTAACTAAAAAGACAATACGGGGAGAAAAAATGAGGTACGAACGCAAGATAGCCCGGAATATAAAGGAAGATAGCAAAAGCTTTGTTAGGTATGTGAAGAGAAAGAAAATAGTTAAGAACAATGTTGGGCCCTTGAAGAATGTATTCGGTGAAATTGTTATGGGAAACAGAGAAATGGCAGAATAATTTAATGAGTACTTTAGATCTGTTTTCACTAAGGAATACACAAGAAATCTCCCTTATATATGGATGGGCCAAGGACATAGGGTAACAGAGGAAATGAAACAGATTGACATTTCTGAAGGAAACGGTGATAAGACGACTGATGGGACAGAAGGCTGACAAATCCCCAGGTCCAGATGGTCTGCACCCTAGGGTACTAAAGGAGGTGGCTCTGGACATTGCGGATGCATTGTTAATCATTTTCCAATGTTCCATAGATTCAGGATCAGTTCCTGAGGATTGTAGAATGGCTAATGTTATCCCTCTTTTTAAGAAAGGAGGGAGGGGGAAAACAGAGAACTATCGACCTGTCAGCCTGACATCGGTGGTGGGAAACATGCTCGAGTCCATTATTAAGGATGAAATAGTGGCATATTTACCAAGGGTAAATCCTGCTTGACTAATCTGTTGGAGATTTTCGAGGATGTAACCAGGAAGATAGACGGGGGAGATCCAGTAGATGTAGTGTACCTCGATTTCAGAAGGCATTTGTTAAGGTCCCACATAGAAGATTGGTGGGTAAAATCAAACCTCAGGGCATCGCGGGGAAGGCATTGAGATGGATAGAAAACTGGTTGACAAATAGAAAGCAAAGGGTAGCGGTGAATGGGTGTTTCTCGGAATGGCAGCTGGTGACTAGTGGGGTGCCACAGGGCTCGGTATTGGGAACACAGCTGTTTAGCATTTACGTTAACGATTTGGATGAAGGCATAGAAAATAACATCAGCAAATTTGCTGATGATACTAAGCTGGGTGGCAGTGTGACATTTGATGAGGATGTTTGGAGAATTCAGTGTGACTTGGATAGGCTGGGTGAGTGGGCAGATACTTGGCAGATAGCGTTTAATGTGAATAAGTGAGAGGTTATCCACTTTGGGAGTAAGAACAGGAAGGTAGATTATTATCTGAACTGTTTAGAGTTGGGTAAGGGAGCAATACAAAGAGATCTCGGAGTCCTTGTTCATCAGTCACTCAAGGTGAATGAGCAAGTGCAGCAGGCAGTGAAGTAGGCTAATAGATTGTTGGCCTTTATTACAAAGGGAATTGAGTGCAAGAGCAAGGAAATACTCTTGCATTTGTACAGAGCCCTGGTGAGACCAAACCTGGAGTATTGTGTACAGTTTTGTTCTCCAGGGTTAAGGAAGGACATCCTGGCTGTAGAGGAAGTGCAGCGTAGATTCACGAGGTTAATTCCTGGGATGTCTGGACTGTCTTACGCAGAGAGGTTAGAGAGAATGGGCTTGTACACGCTGGAATTAAGGAGATTGAGAGGGGATCTGATTGAAACATATAAGATTGTTAAGGGATTGGACAAGATAGAGGCAGGAAATATGTTCCAGATGCTGGGTGAGTCCAGTACCAGAGGACATGGTTTGAGAATAAGGAGTAGGTCATTTAGGACAGAGTTAAGGAAAAACTTCTTCTCCCAGACTGTTGTGGGTGTCTGGAATGCACTGCCTCGGAAGGTCGTGGAGGCCAATTCTCTGGATGCTTTCAAGGAGCTGGATGGGTATCTTATGGATAGGGGAATCAAGAAATATGGGGACAAGGCAGGAACCGTGTATTGATAGGAATTGATCAGCCATGATCTCAAAATGGCGGTGTAGTTTCGATGGGCCGAATGGTCTATTTCTGCACCTATTATCTATTGTCTGTTGTCTAAAATCTTTACATAAGAAAGTTAATACACATTTTAAGGATTTGGTCTAATTTTTATATGGAGGGAACAGAAGGGATTATCCTCATTATTCTGCTAACCATTCTGTATGTAGAAGAATAGACAATTCCATAACATTTGGAAAAGACAAAGACAAAATAAACACCTGTGGATTTGGGACCATAGATGTAAGTGACCATGCACCTCTATATTTATCTTTTGAGTATGACCTACAACTAAAGAATACTATTTGTAAACTAAATTCAGCTCTACTGAATGATCTCTATTTTAAGGAACAAATTAAAAAATAAATTGGTCTTTTCTTAGAATTCAGTGATAATGGATAGGTTTAAACTCCCATTCTATGGGATTCTCTGAAGGCTCTTTTAAGAGGGAAAATTATAGCGATATTTTCATATAAGAAGAAAAAAAGGATTAAACTATTAGAGAAATTGCAAAGTGTGCTGAAGGAGCAAGAAAAAAAACACAACGTGAATTTGGCACAGGATACATTAGAGGAAATTGAAAAAAAATATATATTAATAGTTTGGCTACGCAAGAAATCAAGAAAAGAATAATGTTCCTGAACCAGTGACGTTATGAAAATGGATCTAATTCTATGAAAGTACTAGCGGGGAAACATAATAAAAGGATATTAGAAAATACAAACCATAGTATTAGGGATTTATGAACAAAATTGATTAAAAACAATCGAAGTGAAATTCAAGAAGCTTTTGAACTGCTTTACGAAACTCTATAAGTTCCAAGGGGAAGGAAAACACAAATTGACACCTTTCTGGCTTCTCTGGAGTTAACCACTTTAAGCGAAGAACAAAATAGAACAATAACTGATGAAATAACTGAAGTTGAATTAAAAGTTGCAATTAGTAGGCTTAAATTAACCAAGTCACCAGGATCAAATGGGTATCCGGCAGAGTGGTACAAAATATTTGAAAATGAGTTATTTCCCGCTTTACTCCCCACACTAAACTGGGCTCTAAAAAGGCCCAGATGCCACCCATTTGGAAGGAAGCGATAATCTCAGCTGTACCGGAAGGATAAAATGGAATGCGGGTCATTTACATTAATATCTGTTCTTAATGGAGATCATAGATTATTTATCTGCATCATGACCAAACGATTAGAAGTCTTTCTACCCATACTGATACATGACGATCAGACAGGTTTTTTCAACAGCGCTAGACACCAGACAATATACGAAGGACATTTCACATTATGGATCATACACAAAAAAACATTGAAATCGAATCAATAGTGATAATCGTGGACGCTGAAAACGCATTTGGATCGCTTAATTGGAATTTTCTTTAGGGAGTTTTGTATAGATTTGGTTTCAATGACACAATTATTAAAACTATCCAGGCACTATATGACAACCCTACTGCGAGGATTAAATCAATCGATATTTATCAAATAGTCTTACCATAGAAAGGGCTACAAGGCAGGGTGGAGCATGGTCACCGCAAAGCTTCACATTATATCTCGAACCATTAGCTCAATACATCAGACAAAATGAAGATATCAGGGGAATTACTATCAGAGGAAAAGAGTAGAAATTGGCTTGTTACGTGGATGACATCTTGATCTATCTCGGGCACCCAACATACTCTTTATTTAAATTGATGGAATACTTTGAACAATGTGGTCAATTACCCGGATGCAAGATCAACATAGATTAAAAAAAACAATTACATTCGTAAAATATAGCACAGCAGGAGAAATTGAAATTAAATATCCAAACAGAGTCGTTCGAATATTTGGCATCATTATGCCAAAAGTTTTGGCAAAATTATCCGAATGCAATTATCAGTCTATATATATAAATATAAATTAAGGAAGATATAACAAGATGGAAGCGATTTAGATTTTTAGTCTCAGTTCAAGGATTGAATCTTTTAAAGTTAATATACTGCCCAGACAAGTATATCTCTTTCAGATCCTATCAATAGAGATTAATCAAAATCAATTAAATGAATGGAACAAAATGTTGTCAAGCTATATTTTGCAAGGTAGAACGACTAAAGTTCGTCTCAAAAAGGTATAGAGTTCGTAGTGAAAGTGGGGGATGGGGCCAACATTCTCGAAGAGATAATTATTTTGCAACATTATTATGTTGTCGAAACCCATCATATTACTCTAAATGGAAAGAACATTGAGGAGGGGATACTTCTATTCCCATACAGGCAATGTTGGCTGATAACAACAAAAGCGGAGGGAGCTTCACTGCGTTTCTGACCCCGGGAGTGTGCGTTGGGACGCTGTGGAGAGAGCATCATTCTGAGTCTGACCACGGCAGTGTATAATGGGACGTGGTGCTGTGAGCTCCACTCTGTATCTGAAACCAGGACTGCATGATTTATCCCTAAAAGGGATAGAGAGGGGGTGAAAGGGGAGGAGGGGTGGCATTACCAGTCAGGGATACTATTACAGCTGCAGATAGTGTGGATAATGTAGCAGGATCTTCTTTTGAGACAGTTTGGAACATGAAGGAAGCGTTTACTCTGCAGGGAGTATTCTATAGGCCTGGAAGCGGCAGAGATACCGAGGAACAGATTTTGAGGCAGATTTTGGAAAGGTGCAAAAATAACAGGGTTATTATCATGGGGGACTTTATCTTCCCTAATATTATTTGGCACTTGATTAGTTTCGAAGGTTTAGATGGGGCAGAGTCTGTTAAATGCGTCCAGGATGGATTCCTGTCACAGCATGTTAACAGGCCAACTAGGATGAATGCCGTACTAGATCTTGTATTAGGTAACGAACCGGGTCAGGTCACAGATCTGTCAGTGGGTGAGCATCTGGGGGACAGTGATCACCGATCCATGGCCTTTCGCATTATCATGGAAAAGGATAGAATCAGAGAGGACAGGAATGTATTTTAATTGGGCAAGTGCAAATTATGAGGCCACAAGGCTGGAATGCGGATACGAATGGGGATGATGGTTTCGCAAGGAAATGTACTATGGGCATGTGGTCGATATTTAAGGATCTTTTGCAGGAAGTTAGGGATACATTTGTCCCGGTGAGGAAAATAACGAATGGTAGGATAAAGGAACAATGGGTGACAGGTGAAGTGGAAAATCGAGCCAGGTGGAAGAAGGCAGCATACATGAGGTTTAGGAAACAAGGATCAGATGGGTCTGTTGAGGAATATAAGGTAGCAAGAAAGGAGATAAAGAAGGGGCTGAGAAGGCCTTGGCGAGTGGGGTATAGGAAAACATAAAGGCGTTCTTCAATTATGTGAAGAACAAAAGGATGACAGGAGTAAAGGTACGACCGATAATAGATAAAAGCGGGAAGATGTGCCTGGAGGCCGAGAAGCTGAGAGAAGTCCTCAATGAATACTCCTCTTCGGAATTCCCTAATGAGAGGGAAATTGATGACGGTGAGGACAATCTGAGTGAGTTTGATGTTCTGGAGCATGTTGATATTAAGTGAGAAGAGCTGTTGGAGTTTTTAAAATAAATTAGGACAGATAAGTCCCCGGGGCCTGACAGCATATTCTACAGGCAGCTCCACGAGGCGAGGGAAGAGATTTTTGAGCCTCTCGCTAGGATTTCTATGTCCTTGTTGTCCACAGTAATGGTACCGGGCGATTGGAGGGAGGCGAATGTTGTCCCGTTCTTCAATAAGGGTGGTAGGGATAGTCCGGGTAATTATAAACCAGTGAGCCTTACGTCTGAGGTGAGAAAGCTGTTGGAAAAGATTCTTAGAGAAAGGATCTATGGGCATTTAGAGAATCATGGTCTGATCAGGGACGGTCAACGTGGCTTTGTGAAGGGCAGATCGTGCCTACCAAGCCCGATAGAGTTCTTTGAGGAGATGACCAGGCATATAGATGAAGGTAGTGCAGTGGATGTGATTAGAATGGATTTTAGTAAGGCTTTTGACAAGGTTCCAGATGGTAGGCTTATTCAGAAAGTCAGAAGGCACAGGATCCAGGGAAGTTTGACCAGGTGGATTTAGAATTGGCTTGCATGTAGAAGGCAGAGGGTTGGGGTGGTGGGAGTCCTTTCAGATTGGAGTGTTCTGACTAGTAGTGTCCCACAAGGATCTGTTCTCGGACCTCTACTTTTTGTGATTCTTATTAACGACCTGGATGTGGGGGTAGAAGGGTGGGTTGTTAAGTTTGCAGACAACACAAAGGTTGATGGTGTTGTATATAGTGTAGAGGATTGTCGCAGACCGAAGAGAGTCACTGATGCAGAAGTTGGCTGAGATCTGGCAGATGGAGTTCAAACCGGAGAAGCGTGAGGTGGTACACTTTTGGAAGGTCAAACTCCAAAGTAATTGGGAGGGTACTTGGTAGTGTGGAGGAGAAGAGGGATCTGGGGGTACATGCTCGCAGATCCCTGAAAGTTGACTCTCAGGTTGATAGGGTAGTTAAGAAAGCTTATGGGGTGTTAGCTTTCATAAGTCGAGGGATAGAGTTTAAGGGACACGATGTAATGATGTAGCTCTATAAAACTCTGGTTAAACCACACTTGGAGCATTGTAAAAACACAAAATGCTGGCAGAACTTCGGAGGCCAGACAACATCTATGGGAGGAAGTAGTAACGACGTTTCGGGCTGAAACCATGATGAAGGGTTGCGGTCCGAAACATCGTCACTACCTCCTCCAATAGATGCTGTCTGGCCTGTTGAGTTCTGTCAGCATTTTTGTGTTTTTATTTATTTCAAGCATCTGCAGATTCACTCGTGTTGCCTTTGGAGTACTGTGTCCAATTCTGGTCGCCTCACTATAGGAATGATGTGGAAGCATTGGAAAGGGTACAAAGGGGATGTACCAGGATGCTTCCAGGTTTAGAGAGAAGGCATTATGATTAGAGATTAAGGGAGCTAGGGCTTTACTCTTTGGAGAAAAGGAGGATGAGAGGAGACATGATGGAAGTGTACCAGGTATGAAGAGGAATAGACAGAGTGGATAGCCAGCGCCTCTTCCCCCGGGCACCACTGCTCAGTACAAGAGGATATATCTTTAAGGTAACGGGAGGGAAGTTCAAGGGCGATATTAGAGGGATGTTTTTCACTCAGAGAGTGCTTGGTGCGGGGAATGCACTGCCTGAGTCAGTGGTGGCGGCAGACACACTAGTTAAGTGTAAATACTGCTAGACGCGTATATGGATGGATTTAAGGTGGGTGGTTATATGTGATACAGGGTTTGAGGGGAAGCACAACATTATTGGCCGAAGGGAATATAATGTGCTGAACTATTCTATGTTCTATGTTCTATTTTGGGACTCTCTGTCTCACCCCGGGAGACGGTGGTGTGAGCTGATCCTGAGATTGTGTAATCGGAAAGTGCGGAGGGAACTTCCCTATGTTTAATCCCGGGAGTCTGTGTTGGGAGAGTGTGGACGCAAAACCATTCTCTGTCCATACCCGGGAGGGTGTGATGGAACAGCGTGCAGGTAGCTTCTCACTGTGTGTGATCCCGGGAGTGTGTGATCGGACGATGTGGAGAAAGATTCACTCTGTGCCTCACAACGGAAGAGTGTGATGGGACGGTGCGGAGGGAGATTCACTCTGTGTCTGACCTCGAGAGTGGGTGATGGGACAGTGAGGAGGGAGATTCACTCTGTGCTTGACCCTTGGAGTGTGTGATGGGACGGTATGGAGGGAGATTCACTCTGTGTCTGACCCCGGGTGTGTGTGATGGGACGGCGGGGAGGGAGATTCTCTCATGTCTGACCCCGGGAGTGTGTGAGAGGACGGGGTGAAGGGAGATTCAGGGTTCGTCTGAACCCGGGAGTGTGTGACGGGACGGTGTGGAGGGAGATTCACACTGTGCCTGTCCCCAGGCGTTTGTATGTGCTGGGACTGTGTTTTGGGATCTACACTATGTGTTTGTTCCCCGGAATGTGCTTTATGAAGGTGTGTTGGAAACTTCTCTGTATGTCTGACAACAGAATTATTTGATGGGACGGTTCAGAGCGAGCTTCACTCTGTCTAACCCGGCGAAGTTTATGGTCGGACGGTTCGGAGAGAACTTCAATTACAAAGGACAATGAGGTATTTGTGAAAGTCTGGTGTGAAAGGATTCCCATTCTGTGTCTGGTTTCCGACGGATGTAATGGAAGGTGCAGAGAGAGATTCACTCTTCCTCGGTCACATTTCCGTAGCAGGCTATGTGCCGAAGCGATGTGCGATGAGTTTTTTTAACTATGATTGGAAGCGTCTTGAAAGACGCATGTGTCAGATGCACAGAAAAGATATACAGAGTGAGACTCCCTCCATACAGTCCATCACACACTCCCGGGGTCAGACACAGAGAGAATCTCCCTCCACCCCGTCCAATCAGACATTCTCGGGGTCAGACACAGAGTGAGACTCCCTCCATACCGTCCCATCAGACCCTCCCGGGCTCAGACACAGAGCGGATCTCCTTCCACACCGTCCCATCACACACTCCCCGGGTCAGACACAGAGTGAGTCTCCCTCCATACCGTCCCATCAGACCCTCCCGGGCTCAGACACAAAGCGGATCTCCTTCCACACCGTCCCATCACACACTCCCGGGGTCAGACAGAGAGAATCTCCCTCCACACCGTCCAATCAAACATTCCCGGGGTCAGACAGAGTGAGTCTCTCTCCACACCTTCCAATCACACACTCCCGGGGTCAGACACAGTGTGAATCTCCCTCCACACCGTCCCATCACACACTCCCAGGGTCAGGCACAGAGTGAATCTCCCTCCACCCCGTCCGTTCAGCGTCCCATCGCTCAACTACCCGCTTAGCTACTATCCTACCGCCCCATTTCCTTTAATATGCCCCATTACTTACTGTGAAGGATCTAACTAATCACTACTGTCCAGTGGGCCGCGGCTTTCCCTGGAAAACGACAGACGGCCCGGTCACACTTCAGTCCGGTAACGTTCACTGTGAGCGGGTGATAGTGGGAAGAGGGAAAGTGGGGTAGAGAGGGAAGGGAGACAAAATGTGAAGGCTTAGTGAGGAGGGTAGTGAGATAGAAAGGCAGAGTAGAGAGTGGAAGTTGAGGAAAAAAGAGAGATCTGGAGAGAGAAGCGAAATCGAATCGGGTAGAGGCATTCATGGGAGCGAAATAGGAGGATAGTGAGGAGAGAGTGACGGACGCAGAGAGAGAAAGGGATAGACAGAAGTGATGGAGAGTTTCTGTGAGAACTGATGAAGTTCCGTCTGCTGGGCTGGCGTCACTGCTATTTTTATTTTCGCGGCCTGTATGCCGGCCCAGTCAGTGTAGCCGCACGCTTTCAATACTTCTCTGAAATGCTGACAACCCCCAGCTTATGTTCCAATGTTTGAAGAGAGTCAAACCTCAGACACCGTGCTGGTTTCCTGTAAACTTCGATGTCTAAATGTCAGGTTTATTTTTCTACACTGTCTAAAAATGGCAATCTATTGTTCAGACGTCCTCTCGGAGGGAGGGGGCTCGCTTACTTCGGAGGGAGTTACGGGTTGACCCGGTGCCGTGGTTTCCAGAGCACAGAGGGTCTGAAGCCCCGGCGATAAGCTGAGCAATGGGAGTAATGACGCTCAAACCAGGAAGCAGCTGGAGGTTGGGGTTGGGGTGGGGAATTCGTTGTAAACCTCTCAGACAACAAAGGCACTGAATGTCTGACAATATATCCGTCCGTCTTTGCCTACCTGCTCACTCGTCATCCCTTACCCTTCCCCCTCTTCCATTCCTTTCTCACTCCTTTCTTCCCTTCCTGTGTACCTCCAAATTCCATATTCCTTCAACCTCAATCACCCCTTCACTGTATCCCTCTCTTCCTTAGCCCCTCCCTGACCGTCTCTCTCTCTCTCTCTCTCTCACTCTCTCTCTCTCTCTCTCTCTCTCTCTCTCTCTCTCTCTGTCTCTCTCCTGCTTTCCCCAGTCAGCTCGCCCTCACTTTTCTTACTCTCTCCCCTAATTTCTCCACAGGAACACCACCTATCCCTTCCTACTTCCCCACTTTCTCACCCCAGTATTCCACGCCTCACTTTGCCAAGCCCTATCCTTCTCCTCACTCCAGCCTGCATGTGATTCTCCACGCTCTCACTACTTTCCCTCCAGCCAATCTCATCGGTACAGACCAAAGCCTCTTACACCCTCAATCACCCTCTTCCCCAGTACTTCCCCCCCCCCACCCCGCTGTCGGTCCCTCCCTGTATCAGCTGCTCATCTGGCGAATTTTTGTCTCGCTGAGCACAGAGAAGCAGAGGATCCTCGACAGGATGGACTTACACAGTGAGACTTACATGAAAATACAGCGCGTAAAACTGGACTCACGGTATAAATCGAGAAGTGAGAGGGGCAGTGAGGGAGGGAGGAGGCATCAATCTCTTTCTGACCCCGTAATGTCTGATGTGACGGTGTGGAGGGAGATTTACACTGTGTCTCACCTCGGGAGAGTATGATGGAACGGTGAGTAGGGAGATTCACTCAGTGTCTGACCCCGGGGGTGTGTGACGGGACGGTGTGGAGGGAGATTCACTCAGAGTCTGACCCAGATAGAGTGTGATGGGAGATTTACGCTGCTTCTGGCACCGTGAGTCTGTGATGGGACGGGGTGGAGGGAGATTCACTCTGTGTCTGTCCCCAGGGGTTTGTTTGTGCTGGGAATGTGTTTTGGGATCTACAGTATGTGTTTGTTCTCCGGAATGTGCTTTAGGAAGGTGTGTTGGGAACATCTCTGTATGTCTGACAACAGGATTATTTGATGGGACGATGCAGAGCCAGCTTCTTTGGGATCTTCTATTCCAAAGGACAGGGGCGTATTTGTGAAAGGCTGGTGTGAAAGTATTCGAACTCTGTGTCTGACTTCCTACGGATGTAACGGAGAGAGAGTCACTCTTCCTTGGTCCCATTTCCGGAGCAGCCTATGTGCCGAAACGGTGCGCGATGTGTTTTCTAACTATGATTGGAAGCGTCTTGAAAGACGCATGTGTCAGATACACAGAAAATATGTACAGAGTGAACTCCCTCCATACCGTCCCATCACAAACAATCCTGGGGTCAGACACAGAGTGAATCTCCCTCCACAACGTCCAATCACACACTCCCTGGGTCAGACACAAAGTGAATGTCTCTCCACTCCATCCAATCACACACTCCCGTGGTCAGACACAGAGTGCATCTCCCTCCACACATTTCATCACCGTCCCATCGCTCAACTACCCCCTAAGCTACTATCCTACCTCCCCATTTCCTTTAATATACCCCTTTACTTACTGTGCAGGATGTATCTAATCACCACTGTCCAGTGGGCGGCGGCTTTCCCTGGAAAACGACAGACGGCCCGGTCACACTTCAGTCCGGTAACGTTCACTGTGAGCGGGTGATAGTGGGAAGAGGGAATGTAGGGTAGAGAGGGAAGGGAGACAATCTGAGAAGGCTTAGTGAGGAGGGCAGCGAGACAGAAAGGCAGATTAGAGACTGGAAATGGCGGAAAAATTAGTGAGCTGGAGAGAGAAGCGATATTGAATCCGGTAGAGGCATTCATGGGAGCGAAATAGGAGGAGAGTGAGGAGAGAGTGACGGACGCAGAGAGAGAAAGGGATAGACAGAAGTGATGGACTGTTTCTGTGAGAACTGCTGAAGTTCCGTCTGCTGGGCTGGCGTCACTGCTATTTTTATTTTTGCTGTCTGTATGCCGGCCCGGTCAGTGTAGCCGCACGCTTTCAATACTTCTCTGAAATGCTGACAACCCCCAACTTATGTTCCAATGGGTGAAGAGATTCAAACCTCAGGGAACGTGCTGGTTTCCTGTAAACTTCAGTATCTAAATGTCAGGTTTCTTTTTTCTGCTCTGTCTAGAAATGTCAATCTATTGTTCAGACGTCCCCTCGGAGGGAGGGGGCTCGCGTACATCGGTGGGTGTTTCGGGTTGTCCCGTTGCCGTGGTTTCCAGAGCACAGAGGATCTGAAGCCCCGGCGATAAGCAGAGCAATAGGAGTACTGACGCTCAAACCAGGAATCAGCTGGAGGTTGGGTTGGGTACTCGTTGTAAACCTCTCAGACAATAAAGTCTCTGAATGTCTGACAACATATCCGTCCGTCTTTGCCTACTTGTTCACTCGTCATCCCTCACCCTTCCCCCTTCCATTCCTTTGTCTCTCCTTTCTTCTCTTCCTATGTTCCTCCAAATTCCATCTTCCTTCAACCTCAATCGCCCCTTCCCTGCATCCCTCTCTTCCTTAGCCCCTCCCTTACCGTCTCTCTCTGTCTCTCTGTCTCTCTCCTGCTTTCCCCAGTCAGCTCGCCCTGCCTTTTCTCACTCTCTCCCCTAATTTCTCTACAGGAACACCCCCTATCTCTCCCTACTTCCCCCCTTTCTCACCCCAGTATTCCAGTCTCACTTTGCCAAGCCGTATCCTTCCCCTCACTCCAGCCTGCATGTGATTCTCCACGCTCTCACTACTTTCCCTCCAGCCAATCTCATCGGTCCAGACCAAAGCCTCTTACACCCTCAATCTCCCTCTTCCCCAGTACTTCCTCCCCCTGCTCTCGGTCCCTCCCTTCATCAGCTGCTAATCTGGTGAGATTTTGCCTCGCTGAGCTCAGAGAAGCAGAGGATCCTCGACAGGATGGACGACAGCGAGACTTACATGAAAATGCAGATCGTAAAACCGGACTCACACCGTCTCCATCGGGAAGTGAGTGAGGAAGATAAGGAGGGAATGAGTTCAATCTCTTTCTGACACCTGGAGTGTGAGATGGGATGGTCTGGAGGGAGCTGCACTCCGTGTCGGACCCTGAGTGTCTGTGATGAGACGGTGTGGAGCGAGCTTCACTCTGTGTCTGACCTGGGGATTGTGTTATGGGGCAGTGTGGAATGCGCTGCGCTCTGTGTCGGATATTAGATATCCTATTAGGAAATGAATGAGGCCAGGTGACGGAAGTATGTGTTGGGAACTCATTGGTTCCAGTGATCGTAATGTCATTAGTTCAACATGATCATGGATAAAGAAAAATCTGGTCCTCGGGTTGAAGTAATAAACTAAAAGGGCCAAATTTGAAGAAATGAGAAAGGATCTAAAAAGCGTAGATTGGGACAGGTTGTTCTCTCGCAAGGGTGTGATTGGTAAGTGGGAGGACTTCAAAGGAGACATTTTGAGAGTGCAGAGTTTGTATGTTCCCGTAAGGGTTAAAGGCAAAATGAATAAGAATAAGGTACCTTGGTTCTCGAGGGTTGTTGGAACTCTGATAAAGAAGAAGAGAGCGGTGTATAACATGTATAGGCAACAAGGGGGAAAAAAGGTGCTTGAGGGGTAGAAAAAGAGTAAGAAAATACTTAAGAAAGAAGTCAGGAAGGCTAAAAGAGGACATGAGGTTGCTTTGGCAGTCAGGGTGCAGAATAATCCTAAGAGTTTCCAGGTATCTTTAGGCAAAAGGATAGGAAGGGATAAAAGTGTTCCTCTTGAAGATCAGAGTGGTCGGCTATGTAAGGAACCAAAATAAATGGGAGACGTATTAATTATTTATTTATTTTTAACATCTGTATTTTCTAAAGAAACTGGATTGGACTCTATGGAAACAAGACAAACAAGTAGGGAGATCATGGAACTTATACAGATTAAATGGGACGAGGTATTTGCTGATTTGCGGCAAATCAGAGACGGTAAATCTCCAGGATCTGACAGACTATTCCCTTGGACCTGGAAGGAGACTAATATTGAAATTGCAGGGGCCCAAACAGAAATATTTAAAATGAAGATATTCACAGTTCAGGTGCCAGAGGATTGGAGGATAGCTCATGTTGTTCCGTTGTTTAAAAAAAAAAAGTTCAAAATGTAAACCGGGAAATTATAGGCCAGTAATCCTGACATCGGTAGTAGGTAGATTATTGGAAGGAATTCTAAGCCACAGGATCTACAAGTATTTGGATAGACAGGGACTTATTAGAAAAAGTCAGCATGGCTTTGTGCGTGGGAGGTCATGTTTAAACAATCTATTAGAGTTTTTCGAAGAAGTGACCAGGAAAGTGGATGAAGGGAAGGAAGTGGATGTTGTACACATGGACCTCAGTAAGGCCTTTGACAAGGTCCCGCATGGGAGGTTATTCAGGAAAATTAAGTCGCAAGGCATAAATGGAAATGTACTAAGCTGGATTAGACATTGGCTCAATGGAAGAAGCCAGAGAGTGGTAGTGGAGGATTGCTACTTTGAGTGGAGTCCTGTGACCAGTGGTGTGCCACAGGTATCAGTGTTGGGTCTATTGTTATTTGTCATCTATATCAATGATCTGGATGATAATGTGGCAACTTGCATCAGCAAAGATTGGAGGTGTAATGGACAGTGAAGAATGTTTTCAAAGCTTGCAGAGGGATTTGGACCAGTTGCAGGGATGGGCTGAAGAATGGCTGATGGAATTTAACACGGTCAAGTGTGAGGTATTGCACTTCAGAAGGTCAAATCATGGTTAGATCATACAAGGTAAATGGTAGGACACTGGGGAGTGCAATAGAACAGAGGTATCTGGGAGTACAGATACATAATTTGGTAAAAGTGGCGTCACAGGTGGCTAGGGTCGTAAAGAGAGTTTTTGGTACATTGGCCTTGATAAATCAAAGTACTGAGTATAAGAATTGGAATGTAATGGTCAGGTAGTATAAGACATTAGTGAGACCGAATTGGACTACTGTGTGCAGTTTTGGTCACCTAATTACTGGAAGATTATTAATAAGTTCGAACGAGTGCAGAGAAACATTACAAGGATATTGCTGGGACTTGAGAACCTGAGTTACAGAGAAAGGTCGGATAGGTTAGGACTTTATTCCCTGGAGCATAGGAGAATGAGATGTGATTTGATAGAGGTGTATAAAATTATGATGGATATAGGTATAGTGAATGCAAGCTGTTTTTTTTTTCCCCCTGAGGCTAGGGAGAAAAAAAAATCAGAGGTCATGGGTTAAGGATGAATGATGAAAAGCTTAAAAGGAACATTATTGTGGCGGGGGACTTCTTCGCGCACGGAGTGATGCGAGTGTGGAATGAGCTGCCAGATGAAGTGTTGAATGCGGTCTCATTTGACATTTAAAAAAAAAACCTGGACAGGTATATGGATGAGAGTAATTTCGTGCGATATGGCCCAGGTGCAGGACTGTGGGACTAGGCGAAATAAATGTCTCTGCACAGCCAAGAAGGACCAAAAGTCCTGTTTCTGTGCTGTATTGTTCTATTGTTCTATGGACCCAGGGTGTAGGTAATGGGACGTTGTGGAGAAAGTGTCACTCTGTGTCTGACCACGGAAGTGTGATACGGGACAGTACGGAGGGAAAACCATACTCTTTCTGATCCCGGAATTGGTTAATGGTACGGTGTGGAGGAAGCATCACTCTATGTCCGACCACGAGAGTATATGATGGGTCGGTGGGTGACTGAGCGCACACTATGACTCACTCCGGGAGTGGATAGTGGGACAGGTGCTTCACTTATGTCTAACCCCGGGAATGTTGGTTGGGACGGTGCCGAAGCGTTCTCTCTCTCTCTCTCTCTCACTCTCTCTCTCTCTCTCTCTCTCTCTCTCTCTCTCTCTCTCTCTCTCTCTCTCTCTCTCTCTCTCTCTCTCTCTCTCTCTCTCTCTCTCTCTCTCTCTCTCTCACAGACACACACACACGCACATAAATTTCAAGCCGTTTAGAGGCTTTCACGGCAGAGAGATCGGGAGATCTTGGTAGGACTCATCAAAATACGAATTACATGGTAAATGTTAAGGCATTGAGGAATGCAGTAGAACAGAGTGTTCTAGGAATAATGGTGCATAGTTGCCTGAAAGTGGAACCTCATGTGTATAGGGTGGTGAAGAAAGCTTTTGTTATACTGGCCTTTATAAATCAGAGCAAGCAGTATATGAGTTGGGATTTAATGCCAAAATTGTACAAGTCATTGGTAAGGCCAAATTTGGAGTTTTGTGTACAGTTCTGTCACCGAATTATATGAAACATGACACCAAAATAGATGGAGTGCAGAGGAGATATACTATAATGTTACCTGTGTTTCAGCACCTAAGTTACAGAGAAAGGCTGAACAAGTTAAGTCTTTATTCTTTGGACCGTAGAAGGGTGAGAGGGGAATTGATAGAGGTATTTAAAATTATGAAGGGAATAGGTAGAGTTGACGTAGATAGGCATTTTCCATTGAGAGTAACGGAGATTCGAACAAGAGGACATGAGTTGAGAGTTAACAAGCAAAAGTTTAAGGGCAACACTTCTTTACTCAGAGAGTGGTAGCTGTGTGGAACGAGCTTCCAGTAGAAGTGGTAGAGGCAAGTTTGATTCTGGCATTTAAAAAAATATAGATTTTGGCCAGGAGTTGAATGGAGGGTTCTGAGCCGAGTGCAGGTAGGTGGAACTAATTGAGACTAAGCTTTCGGCACGGACTAGCACGGCCGCGATGGCCTGTTTCCGTGCTGTATTTATTGTATGGTTATATTAGTTTTACTGCACACTCTCTACCAACAGTCCTTGTCGATCGCGAAACAAATCCAATTGCCCATTCTCTCACCGCAGAACTTTCTCTCTCTCCAAAATGCCCCGATTACGCAATCTCTCACGACAGCCCTTTCAGTCCTCCAATTCATACCAATGCCCATTCCCTTTAGAAATTCGTGTGTGACCACAAACTAATCCCACTGCAGACAACGTTCCCGCAGCCTGTGCCGGTCCCCAAAATCAATCCACTGCCCACTCTCTTCTCGCAGCCTGTATCAATCCGACGGCCCACTTTCTTCTCAGAAACTTGCAAGATCCCAAATCTCACACGTCTTTGCATTTTCCAATCCAGTATGAACTGTCTTGGGCTCGGACAGCTTTGACAACAAAATTCTGTGAAATTAAATTGCTATCATTAACGATTGAATTCGAACAAAATTTAAAGAGCATCCCTTTCTGTCTGACCCCTGGTGTGTTTGAAGAGATGGTATTAATTCTGTGTCTCACCACAGGAGAATGAGACGGCACGGGGTGGATGGAGCCTCACTCTTTGTCTGAACCCGGGAGTGTGTGATGAGACCGTATGGAGGGAACTCTGTGTACGAGCACGGGAATATGTGATCTGACAGTGTGGAGGGAGCTTCCCTCTGTGTTTGACCCCGGAAATGTGTGACGGGACGGTGTAAGGAAATTCACTCCGTTTATGACACCGGGAGTGTGTCCTGGGACTAGAAGGAGGGAGCTACACTTTGTGTCTGCCCACGGAAGTGTGAGATTAAACGGTGTGCAGGGAGATTCACTTTGTGTCTGACCCCGTAAATGTGTGACGGGCCGGTGTGAAGGAAAAACTCTCCGCTTATGACACCGGGAGTGTGTCCTGGGACTAGAAGGAGGGAGCTTCACTTTGTGTCTGACCACGGTAGTGTGAGATCAAACGGTGCGGAGGGAGCTTCACTCTGGTGTGGATATATCTTCCGTCGATCGGACACATACCTCTTCATCTGCTGAATTTATTTCAAGAAGTTTAGAATCAGCGTCCGAACAATACTGCCTCGCTTTATCGTAGGGAAATTTAAAGGCGGATAGAAAATAACAGCCGCCTTCATTTCCGATCCAGTACTGGGAACAATTTTGCACTGGAAAATAGGAAGAAAGAACATTGAATCTCCTTGCGTACCGTCCATTGCATCCACTGTGAGTCAAACATAGAAAGAGGATCCCTACTCACCGTCCCATCTCACAGTCCTTGCGTCGGTCACAGTAGAAACAGAGTGAACCTTCCTGCCCACCGTCCAATCACACACTCCCGGGGTCAGACACAGAGTGAAACTCCCTCCACACCGTCCCATCACACACTCCCGGGGTCAGACACAGAGTGAATCTCCCTCCACACCGTCCCATCACACACACCGGGGGTCAGACACAGAGTGAAACTCCTCCACACCGTCCCATCACACACACCGGGGGTCAGACACAGAGTGAATCTCCCTCCACACCGTCCCATCACACACTCCCGGGGTCAGATATAAGTGATGATCGCTCAATAGCATTCCATCACACGCACACTTTGTCATTCAGAAAGTGGAGTTCCTTCCACATCATCCTGTCACAGTCGACAGAGATCAGACGCAGAGTGACACTCCCTCCATACAGTCCCATCACACTCCCAGGGGTTTCACCCAGTGTGAGCTCCGTATTGCACTGTCCCATCAGACACTTCCGGTAAAAGACAGAGTGGAGTTCCCTCATCACTCTCCCAGTGCTCATTCCTGGGGTTAGACACAAAGTGATGCTCCCTGCATAGCATCCCATCGTAAACACACAGTGTCAGACACAGAGTAAAGGTCACTCCACACTGTCCCATCACACACTGCCGGGGTCAGACACAGGGTGAGACTCCCTCGAAACTGCCCCATTATACGTTCCCGGGGTCAAATACTAACTAACCTCACACCCTTCTATCTCACGTTTCCGTCGTCAGAATCAAACTGAAACTCGTTCACACCGTCCTATCACACTCAACTGCTGTCAGACTCAAATTGAAACTCCCACCACGGCCCATTCGAGGGACCCCTGACCTGGTGTAGCCCGCTCAATTCCGCCTCATCACAAAATTCAGGTGTCAGTTAAAAGCTTCTCTCCACCATATTATCACAGAGATCCTGAGGGACAGACAGAAATAGAATTTCACTTCCTGCTGTACCGTCACACACTCCCGGGGTGAGGCAAATGAATTACCTCCCTCCGAAATCTCCAATCACGCAACCCGTTGCCAGACACTGAGGGACTCTCCTTTAGCACTGTCCCGTCACGGAATCCAGGAGTAAACATAAATCGGAACTCCCTTATACTATTACATAATACCCACCCGGGGTCAGACACAGAGTGACGCTCTCTTTTGCTACGGCCCCATCACACACTCATGGATTCAGACTGCACGCTACTTACTGTAAAATCACACGCTCCTACGGATAGACAAAGTGTGAATCTCCCTCCATACCGTCCTATCACAGACTCCCGGTGTCAGGCACAGAGTGAATTTCACTACACACCGTCCCATCACACTCACACGAGATCAGATTCAGAGTGAATCTCCCTCCGCACCATCCCATCACACTCTCCGGGGGTCAGATACAAAGTGAATCTCCCCCCACACAATCCCATCACACACACCCTAGGTCAGAATCGCAATGAAACTACTTCGGCACAGTCCCATCACAGCCTCCCGTGTCAGTTATAGAGTGAAGGTCCCTGCAGACCATTCAATCACACACATTCCTGACTGGGCAGACAGAAATTTGTGTTCCATCCACAACGTCACGTCACACACTCTCAGGGGCAGATGAAGAATGAAGCTATTGTCTGACGATCCCATTATACTCTCCCAGTGTCAAACACAGAGTGATTCTCCTACCACACTGTCCCATCACACAAGACCGGGGTCAGTCTCAGACTGAAGCTTTCTCTCCAGCACACTATCACAGACTCATTGGGTCAAATATGGAGTGAAACTCACTGCATGCTCTCCCATCATGAAGTCCTGCGGACAAACACAGAGTGAGCATCCCCAACACTACCCCAACACACTCCCCGTGGTCAGATAGGAAATGGAACACTTGTCTGCACAATCCCGCCGCATACACCCGTGGTCAGACACAGTTTGATACTCCTTCTACCAGGTGACATCAAATAACACAGGGGTCAGAGAGCGGACGATGCTCATCACCCCCCCCCCACCCCGTCCAAACACACACTGCGTGTGTCAGACACAGAGGGAAGCTGCCTCCACACCGTCCCATCACACATTCTCGACCCTATCACTGTGTAAATCTCCCTCCTTACATCACACTCATCCTGGCGAGACACAGAATGAAGATCTCTCTCAACCGTCCCATCATGCTCATCTGTGCTCACACACAAAGCGAGGTTCCGCCCCCGCTCTCGCATGGCACACTGACGGATTCAGACTCGCTCCACAACATCCAATCACACAATCCGGTGTCACGTAGAATGAACGGCCCTCTACACAGTCTCGGAGTCAGACACAGACCCTGTCTCTCCACGATCCCATCACACACTCACGGAGTCAGACACAGAGAGAAGCTCCTTCCACACTGTCTCATCACACACACCCAGATTAAGTCGCAGAGTGATGTTGGCTCTGTTCCGTCCCATTCCTCACTCTGGGAATCAGACACAGACGGAAACTGTCTCTCCACGATCCCATCACACACTCCCGGATTCAGACACATAGCGAAGCCCCCGCTGCACCGTCCCGTCGAACACTCGCGGATTCAGAGTGAAACGCTCTCTGCACGGTGCCAAAATACACTTCAGGGGACAGACATCCTCCACGCAGCCCCATAACACACTCACCGGGTCAAACACAGAGTGACTCTTCCTCTCTCCATGCCTGTCCTGTGATGAGGAGCGGTTGAAAGAGGGGGGTGATGCCTCACCTCTTCTGCTGGTCAACAATTCACAGATTTGAGCCTTGGTTTCGTTGACAGATCTGTACTTCGTTTGCATCTCAGTGAACTGGTGACGGAGTTCAGCTTGGCAGATTCGGTGGAAGTTTTCCTTGGAATGACGAATCAGTGACACTGAGAGAGATGGCGAAGGATGTTTAGCATTTACAGTGAGTCAGCGGCGCGCTACCGAACGGGTCACAGAGAGTGTTGTGTCAGTGTCACGGGGAAGGGTGTCAGAGTGATGGATGTGCTGGTGGCACGGTGAGAGGCGTCGGCGCCACCTAGACACAGACAGGCAGACATATTGACCCCGAGGGAAATTGGGTAATCGCGAGGGAACAGAGGCGTGTCTGTGTCACACTAAGGGTTATATCAATGTCCCGAAGAGGATTTAGTTCATGTTACAATGGAGGTCTGAATAAGTATCCTGTCAGTCAATCCGAGTTGCTGTGAGGAACGTTTCGGTGTCACTGTGACAGGTGTTTAGGTGCCCTGGCCCGAGTTGTGCCGGGTCACAATGAAGTGTTTCTCGATGTCATGGCGTGAGAAATCTCAGAGTGAGGAGCTTAGAGATGTCACGGTGGGTGGAGTATCTGTGTCATGGTGTGTGGTGTGCTGGTTTCAAACAGAGGGGTGTGTTTGTGTCACGCTGAGAGGCATGTCATGGCGACAGTGGGTGTGACAGTGTCAAGCTGAGGGCTGTTTGACGGGTCTCTCAGGAAAGGCTTATCCAGAGGATTATGATACAAGGGATCCATGGGGATTTGGCCGTCAGGATTCAGAGTTTATTATTATTATTCACGGTGAGGTGGGAGTCCCTGGGTGTTTGACCGGGTCCCTCAGGAGAGGCTTATCCAGAGGATTATGATACAGGGGATCCAGGGGAATTGGCCGTCAGGATTCAGAGTTTATTATTATTCGGCGTCACGATGAAGTGGGAGTCGGTGTCACGCTGTGGACGTAACGGTGTCATGGTGGGAATTGTGCCCCTGGCATGGTGAGGGAACTGTCAGTTTCACGGTGAGGGGCGTGACAGTGTCACGGTGAGGTACGTGTCGGTGTCACGGTACTGTACGTTTCAGTGACATGCTGAGGGTCAGTTGTGACACGTTGAGTGGCGAGTCCGTGTCACTTTGAGGTTTTAGCTCACGTTTCATTCCACTCTGTTAGTTTACGGTCTGACTCCAGCCGGAGTCCGTTCGACTCACCATAGATCGACAGCCCGACCACGGCCAACAAGAGGATGGACGTAACTAGGCAGAGTAGGCAGATCTTACGGTCCGGTCTATTTCTGATGTCTCATTCGGCTGCTGTTTATGCGGACCTGTGGAGAGACGATTCAGATAAACAGAAGGAGAAGATGGTGAGAGTGAGGGGGGGGGCGATGGGGGTAAAATGTGAGCGAATGGGGGAAGAAAAACGAGAAGAGAACGGAGACAGGGAATGGCTGCAGGAGAAGAGGAAGCGATGTTATGAGTGAAGGTTGAGTGGGATTTGTGAGAGTGACAGTGAAAGAGTGGGGGAGTGAGGGGAGGAAAAAAGGGAGAGAGAGGGGGAAAGAGAAATAGAGCGAGAAAGGAGGGGGTTAAAAAGAGTGGATTGGGAGATTATTGGGGATTTATTATTCTTCCTAGCTGTATTATTGTTTGCCCGCTTTGTTCATTTTCCACACGAGATAAATGAAGGACTTGTGGGGATGAACATGTTGTGGGGATTTTCGTGGACTCCACTGCGTTTCGTTGATTTGTGGCTGCTGACAAGGAGAAGGGCAGCACGGGCCCGTGATGGTTAGCGCTGCGCTTTACAGTACCAGCGACCTGGGTTCAATTCCCGCCGCTGCCTGTAAGGAGTTTCCAATTTCTCCCCACGAGCGAGTAGATTTCCACCGGGCGCTCTGGATTCCTCCAACAGTCCAAAGACATACCGTTGTAGTGTTTAATTGTTTATTGTAAATTGGACACGGAATAATTCGGAGAATTGTTGAGCAGCGAGGCCTGAATGGCGGAAGTTCCTGTTCCGAAATGTTTTTTCAGTAAAAATTAAGACCAAATATATTTTGAGAAAAAAGAAAAAAGGTGGTGTGAAATAGTCTACATATGCAACCGGATCATGCTGCGTTTGTGATGAGTATGACTGTCCTGGATGAAAATAGAGATGGATGGTTGTAAACTCTCTGATGACACAAAGACTAACTAACCTTCCATGTGTAAACCTGCCAAGGACATACTGAATTTCAAATAGACAACATTCACTGCTTTACCTTCATCAACTTTCCAAGCAACCTCTTGAAAAAATTCCATAAGATTGGGCAAATCCTTATTTTGACCTCCACGCATAAACTCGTGTTGATTCTTGCTAAATAGGCCCTGTCTATCCGGATAATTAGATGTAATCCAGATATGCATAGAGACATTGCAGTGCAGGAAGACGATAAGATTCAAGAGCAACGGAGAGGAAGATCTGATGTCAAGCGCACTTCTTATCGTATTAGAGATCCGTTCAATAGTCTGATTACTGTGGTGTAGAAACAGTCCTTGAGTATCCTGATACATGCTTTCGCATTTTCCCTCCGATGGGAGGGTGGAGAAGATAGAATGTCCGGGGACCTTTGATGACTCTGGATGCTTTACCGGAGCAGCAGTACGTGTAGTGAGAGTTCATGGCGGGGAGGATGGTATTGGAGCTGGGCTTAGCTCTTTCCACAACGCACTCTAGTTTATTGCGGTCATGGGCAGAGCAGTGTTTATATCTTTAGTAATGAACCAGCTCGTTTAATGAGAGCATGGTGGTAGACATGGTGAGCAGGGAAGAAAATAAAACATTTTATTTTTTCACTTGTTAGACTACTCTCTGTAAAGTTGTGTGCCCTAGGGGAATTTGACTGACCAATATGTCCAGATTGATAGCAATAATGGACGCTATTCAAGCCCCGTATTCAAGATCACAGATGGTAGATCACCCTGGAAGACGGGAGAGAGGAACGTTGGGGGAGATTATAGAACGCAGGGACCCACGGCTAGAGGTACACTGTTCCCTGAAAGTGAAATCACAGGTAGACAGGGACCCTGGGGAGAGTTGCTGAGCAGAGGGACCCAGGGGTACAGGGACACGGTTCTCTGAAAGTGGAATCACAGGTAGACAGGGACCCTGGGGAGTGTTGCAGAGCAGAGGGACCCAGGGGTACAGGGACACGGTTCTCTGAAAGTGGAATCACAGGTAGACAGGGACCCTGGGGAGTGTTGCAGAGCAGAGGGACCCAGGGGTACAGGGACACGGTTCTCTGAAAGTGGAATCACAGGTAGACAGGGACCCTGGGGAGTGTTGTAGAACAGAGGGACCCAGGGGTACAGGGACACGGTTCTCTGAAAGTGGAGTCACAGGTAGACAGAGACCCTGGGGAGGGTTGCAGAGCAGAGGGACCCAGGGGATCAGGGACACGGTTTTCTGGAAGTGCTGTCACAGGTAGACAGGACGGTGAAGTTAGCACCTTCATCCGCCTTTCGGTCGCGCCGCCCTTCATCCGACAGGGCAATGAGTCCAGGAGTAGGGTGGTCATGTTGGAATTGTACAAGACGTCAGTGAAGCCACACTTTGAGTAGAGTGTTCCCATGACGTCGTCTTCCTCTAGAAAAGATGCCACTGAGCTAGAGAGTGTGCAGAGGAGATGCACGGGGATAGTTCAGGGACTGAGATATGGAAATATGTCAGGCAGTTTTGGACTTTATGCTTCGGAGCTCAGAGGTGTCTGATGAAGAAGAAGAGAGAGATATACAATATGTATAGGCAAGAGGGTGGAAATAAGAACCTCGAGGAGTATAAAAAGAATAAGAAAAATCTTAAGAAAGAAATCAGGAGGGCTAAAATAATAAAAGGGGTTACTTTGGCAGTCAGGGTGAAGATAATCCTAAGAGCTTCTGCAGATATGTTGAGCAAAGGGATAGTAAGGGATAATATTGGTCCTCTCAAAGATTCAAGTGGTCAGCCATTTATGGAACCAAAAGAAATGGGAGAGATATTAAAGGATTTTTTTTCACCTGTATTTACTAAGGAAACTAGTATGGAGTCTATGGAATCAAGGCAAACAGGTAGGAAGGCCATGGTACTTATACAGATGAAAGAGGATGAGGTGTTTGCTGTATTGAGGCAAATCTGAGTAACTAAATCCCCAGGACCTGACAGGGAATTCCCTCGGACTTTGAAGGGAACTAGTTTTGAAATTGCAGGGGCTAGAGCAGAAATATTTAAATTATCGATATCCACGGGTCAGGTGCCGGAGGATTGTTCCATTGTTTAAAAAAGGCTCAAAAAGTAAGCAGCGGAATCATAGGCCGGTAGGTTTGGCAAATTGAATCAACAGATCTGCTGATTATACAAAGATTGGAGGTATACTGAACAGTGAGGAAGGTTTTCAAAGCGTGCAGGGGGATTTAGACCAGTAGGAGGAATGGGCTGAATAATGGCAGAAGGAGTTTAATACAGACCAGTCTGAGGCATTGCACTTCGGAAGCTCAAATCAAGGTGGAAGATGCAAGGTAAATGGTAGGGCACTGTGGAGTGCAGTAGAACAGAGGGATCTGGGAGTACAGGTACAGAATTCCCTAAAAGTGGCTTCACAAGTCGATAGGGCTGTAAAGAAAGCTTTTAGTACATTGACCTTTATAAATAAAAGTATGAATATTAGAACTGGAATGTAATGGTGAGATTGTATAAGACATCGGTTAGACCGAATTTGAAGTATTGTTTGCAGTATTGGTCACCTAATTACAGGACGTATATTAAAAAGGTCGAAAAAGTGCTGAGAAGGTTTACAAGGATTTTGCCGGACTTGAGAAACTGAGTTACACAGAAAGGTTGAATAGGTTAGGACTTTATTCCCTGGAGCGTAGGAAAATGAGGGGTGATTTGATAGAGGTGTATAAAATGATGGTGGGTATAGGTAGAGTGAATGTAAGCTAGACTTTTTTTGACTGAGGCCAGTGGAGAGAAAAAAAAAAACAGAGGTCTTGGTTTAAGGGTGAAGGGGGAAAAGTTTAAAGGGAACATTGGTGGAGAGGGCTTCTTCACGCTGAGAGTGGTGGGCGTGTGGAATGAGGGGCCAGAGGAAGTGGTCGAAGCAGATTCATTAGAACTAGAATGCTTGTGCGTAAAACACGTCACCACTTCAAAGTGATGTCATTATTGTGAGCTCTGACCTGCCAGTGCAGCCACTGACATTTCGGCAGGTCCCGAAGCAATAGAAATATCTTCATACCCTTCCAAGTGATGTTCGTCTTTCGGAAGTTCCAGCATTTTGTAGGTGGATTTCAGACCGTATGAGAGAGAATGAGAGAGAGAGAGACAAGTAAAAGGAGGAGAGACCGGTACAGGAAGTACATTGCCCATAGGCGGCGGTAGCAGAGCTTTACGAATTGCGATTTCACGTAGGTGTGCGGCGGTTATTAACAAAGGGAGTTCTGAGAGCGCTAGTCCATTATACATGGTCTGTCAGTGGCTATATCCGGAGCACTAGTCCTGGGTTGGACAGCAGGGAAGGTTCAGGCATAAAACGGAGACACTGCCTGGTGGAGCTTTCATCAAAGGAGCGGTTGTCAAAGGAATGATCTGAGACAGAGCGGTGGGGCTTTGCTTCATTCGAGCTTGGGCGATAACGGGTCATAAAATCATCGAACATTACAGAACAGAAACGGGCCTTTTGGCCCTTTCTTGCTGTGCAGAACCATTTTTCTGCCTAGATTCGGAACAAGAAGGTAGCGGGAGAGCACCAAATGATTTCCAGCTGGATGACATTTTGAGATCTCGGGAGAAAAGTAAGGCCGGACTGCGCAGGCGAGTGACTTCCGCCAGTTGAGGGAGAACAGTTTCAAAAGAAGGCAGCCATATCCAGCTGGCAGCGTTTGGGGCGGCCAGCGGAGTGAGAGGCAGTAGAGTGAAGGGCTTGGGCTCGACGGGCGCCGGCGGTAACGGGACGAGGTGATGCAGTTGTTGATTGCAAAAGGACGTAGGAAGTGGTGAGGTCAGTTTACTGTGGTCAGTGTCAAATGTGGGAGGTCCTGGAGTCTTCCGGCGTCCCGGCCGGCCACATCTGCTCTCGGTGCATCGAAATGCAACTCCTAAGGGTCACGAGAGTGAGGACGTGATAGAGAGCAGTTACACACAGGTGGTAAGTCCGGGACCATGGGGTTCCGAGAAATGGGTCACAGTCAGAAAAGGGATGTGGAAGAGTCAGGTACTACAGAGTACACCTGTGGCTGTACCCCTTGACAATAAGTATTCCTGTTTGAGTACTGTTGGGGGTACAGCCTACCTGGGGGAAGTGACAGTGGCCTTTCCTCTGGCACAGAGTCTGGCCCTGTGTCTCAGAAGAAGGCAGTACTGATATGGGACTCCATAGTCAGGGGATCTGACAGGCGATTCTGTGAACACAGGAAAGAAACACGGATGGTAGTTTGCCTCCCAGATGCCAGGGTCCGGGATGTTTCTGATCGCGTCCAACATATCCTGCGGTGGGAGGGGAAACAGCCAGAGATCGTGGTACATGTTGGCAGCAATGACAGACGTAGGAAAAGGGAAGAGGTCCTGAAAGAAGACTGCAGGGAGATGGAAGGAAGTTAAAATGCAGGACCTCAAAGGTAGTAAACTCGGGATTACTGCCTGTGCCACACGACAGTGAGAATAGGAATAGAATGAGGTTTAGAATGAATTTAGACTAGAATCATTCAATGAGTGTCCACGGACTCAGACTGGGTGGAAGTCAGAAATAGGAAGGGATCAATCACTCTGCTGGGAGTAGTCTATATGCCCCCAAATAGATCACGGGACTCCGATGAGCAGATAAATAGGCAGATTTTGGATTGGAACGGGAAATACGGGGTAGCTGTTATGGGTGATTTCAACCTCCCTCATATTGACTGGCACCTCCTGGGTGCAAGGGGGATAGATGGGGCTGAATTGGTCAGATGTGTTCAGGAGGATTCCTGACACAGTACGTGGATCGGTCGACGAGAGGAGAGGCTATACTGGATCTAGTTCTGGGTAATGAACCTGGTCAGATGACAGACCTCTTGGTGGAGGAGCATTTTGGTGAGACTGACCACAGCTCCTTTAGCTTCAGCATAGCTATGGAGAGGGATAAAATCAGACGAAATGGTAAAGTCTTAACTGGGGATTGGCTAACGTTAAAGGGATGAGGCAGGAACTAGCGAGAGTAAATTGGAACCAGATGTTCAAAGGGGAAAGCACAGAAGTAATGTGGGAGATGTTTAGGGACCAGTTGAGCTGAGATCAGGATAGGTTGGTCCCACTGAGGCGTGGAAAAAAATGGTAGGAAAAGTGTACCGTGGCTGACGAAACATGCGAGGCAACTCGTCATGAGGAAAAAGGAAGCATATGTTAGATATAAGAGCAGGAAATAGGGGAGGCTTGTGGGAAATATAGGGTCGCCGGGAAGGAGCTAAAGAAAGGGCTTAGGACAGCTCGATGGGGGCATGAGAAGGCATGTAGGATTAAGTAGGACCCCAAGACGTTCTATGCGTACGTGAAGATTAGGAGGATGACGAGAACGAAGGTGGGACCGCTAAAGGATAAAGAGGGCAACATGAGCCTGAAGGCGTAGGAGGTTGGCGAGGTACTAAATAAATACTTTGCTTCAGTATTCACAAGTGAAAAGGAACTTGATCAGGATGAGGTCGAAGAAGAGCGACCCTGTGTGCTGGACAATGTGGAGATTAGGGAAGAAGAAGCGCTGGATCTTCTAAAAACATTAAGATTGATAAATCCCCAGGGCCGGATAAGATACACCCCAGGTTGTTGTGGGAATTGAGAGAAGAGATCGCAGGAGCATTAGCCATGATCTTTCATTCCTCTTTGGCTGAACGGCAAGTGCCGGAGGACTGGAGAATGACAAATGTAGTTCCCTTGTTTAAAAAAGTTAATAGGGAGAAACCTGGGAACTATAGACCTGTGAGTCTTACGTCAGTGGTATGCAAACTACTGGAAAGGATTCACTAGGAGAGGATCTACGAGCATTTGGAGATGTGCAGTCTACTCACGGATAGTCAGCATACCTTTGTGAAGGGAAGGTCGTGACTCACGAGCCTGATTGAGTTTTTTGAAGAGGTAACAAAAGAAAGTGATGAGGGTAGGGCAGTGGATGTGGTCTACATGGACTTTAGCAAAGCATTTGTCAAGATCCCACATGAGAGGCTCAATCAGAAAGACATGAGGCATGGGGAAAGTCGAACCTTGGCTATACGGATAAAAAAAAGCCGAGGGCAGTTGTGGAAGGAAGGAATACTGTCTGGAGTTCGGTGATTAGTGGAGTGCCGCAGCGGTCTGTCCTAGGACCTCTGCAATTTGTAATTTTTATAAATGACCTGGATATAGAGGTGGAAGGATGGGTGAATAAGCTTGCGGATGACAGGAAGATTGGAGGGATTGTGGATGGAGCTATAGGTGGTTGAAGGTTACAAGAGGATATAGACAGGCTGCAGAGCTGTGCAGAAAAAATGGCAGATGGAGTTCAAAGTGTGACGTGATGCATTTTGGAAGGACAAACCAGAAGACTGAGTATAGGATTAATGGTCAGTTACTTAAGAGTGTGTATGAACAAAGGGACCTTGGGGTTCAAATATATAAATTCCTCAAGGTCGCTGCACAGGTTGTTAGGGTAGTTAAGAAGGTTCATGTGGTGCTAGGCTTCATTAACACTGGGATTGAGTTCAAGAGTAGAGAGGTCAAGTTGCAACTTTACAAATCTCTGGTGAGACTGCACTTAGTGTATAGTGTTCAATTCTGGTCACCTCATTACAGGAAGGATGTGGAAGCTATGGAGAGGGTGCAGAGGAGATTTATCAGGATGTTGCCTGGATTGGAGAAAAGGTAATATGAAGCAGGGTTAGCAGAGTTGGGACTTTTCTTTTTGAAGCGTAGAAGAATGAGAGGGGACTTGATAGAGGTCTACAAGATTATGAGAGGCATAGATAGGGTAGGCAGGTAGTAGCTGTTTCCCAGGGCACCAATTGCACACACAGCGGGGCATATGTACAAAATTAAGGGAGGGATTGGGGGAGACATCAGGGGTAAGTTTTTTTTACACAAAACTTTGTGAGTGGCTCGAAAGACTAGCCAGGGATGCTGGTGGAGGCTAAAAAGGGGTATTTAGGGTATTTAAGGACACGGAGAGGCACATGGATGACAGAAAAATGGAGGGTTAATTTGTAGTGTAGGTTTAGTACATTTTTTTCAGGATTGTATGGGTCAATGCAACATAAAGGGCTCAATGGCCTGTACTGTGCTGTAATGTTCTATGGTTCTATAGTCCTACTGACCTGCACGTGGGCCATATCCCTCTAAACCCCTCTCATCGATATGCCAGTCCAGGTGTTCCTAAAATGTCAGCAGTTAGCCCACATTCACCGCTTCATCTGGTAGCTCATTCCACACTCCAACCACTCTCTGCGCGAAGAAGTTTCCCCCACCCCCATGTTGCCTTTAAACTTTTCCCCCTTCACCCTTAACCCATAACCTTTTTTTTTCTCCCCTACTCTCAGTGGAAAAATCCTGCTTGCATTGACTCTATCTATACCCATCATAATTTTATACACCTCTATCAAATCACGCCTCATTCTCCTATTCTCCAGGGAATAAAGTTCTAACCAACTCAATCTCTCTCTGTAACTCAGTTTCCCAAGTCCAGACAACAACTTTGTAAACCTTCCCTGCACACTTTCAACATTATTAATATCCTTCCTGTAATTACGTGACCAAAACTGCACATAATAATCCAAATTCGGTCTCACCATGTCTTATACAACCTCACCATTACTTTCCAACTCTAATACTGAGTGCTTGGATTTATGAAGTCCTATGTACCAAAAGCTCTCTTTACGACCCTATCTTCCTGTAACGCCACTTGTAGGGAATTATGTATCTGTACTCACAGATCCCTCTGTTCTACTGCACTTCTCAGTGCTATACCATTTACTATGTTCCACCTTGATTTGACCTTCCGAAGTGCAATACCTCACACTTGTCCGCATTAAACTCCTTCTGCTATTATTCAGCCCATTCCTGCTACTGGTCCAAATCCCTCTGCAAGCTTTGGAAACATTCGTCAATATCCACTATACCTACAATCTGTGTATCATTAGTAGATTTGCTGATTCAATTTGCCATATTATCATCCAGATCATTGATATAGATGACAGATAACAATGGAATCACCACCGATCCCTGTGGCACACCACTTTTCACAGGCCTCCACTCAGATTAGCAATCCTCCACTACCACTCCCTATCTTCTTCAATTGAGCCAATGTCTAATCCAATTTACTACCGCACAATGTATACCTAGCGACCGAAACTTCAAAACTAACCTCCCATGCGGAACCACATGGGGCACAGACAAGGTGAATACACAGACTCATTTTTTTTCTGGGCTAGGAGAATTGAGGACCAAAGCCTGAGTGATCAGGTGATTGTAGAAGGTGGTGACACGAGTGATTTTTTTTTCTGGGCTAGGAGAATTGAGGACCAAAGCCTGAGTGATCAGGTGATTGTAGAAGGTGGTGACACAAGTGATTTTTTTTTTCTGGGCTAGGAGAATTGAGGACCAAAGCCTGAGGGATCACGTGATTGCAGAAGGTAGTGACACGAGTGATTTTTTTTTTCTAATTGAGATGGTGGGCCATCTATGGAATGAGCTGCCAGAGAAAGTGGTCGATGCAGATGCGTTAGAAGTTGAACTTCTGTGCGTATAGCACGTGACCCCTTCATTTTGACGCTCATACTGTGAACCCACGCCTGCTTGAGCAATCGCTGATAGTTTGATTGGTCCAGACGCGATTGAAGGATCTTCATCCTCATCGATCAGAACTTCGTCTTTCCTAGACTTTAGCACTGAGTTGGTGGACGTTAGACCGTCTGGGAGAGAAGGAGTGAATATAAGAGAGGGTGAGAAATAGAAGGTGGGGAAGCCTGTAGAGAATCGTGGGAGTGAGAACAGAGAGACAGAGCAGAGTAAGGGAAAGAGAGAGCGGGACAGAGACGGAGTTGACACTGAGATAAATAGCTGAGAGGGAGGTATAGAAGGTAAGGGACGGGGAAGTGACGGGGAAAGACTGGGATTCCAAGTAGGAGGGAGACGGTAGAAGGGATCGATGGGGTGGGGGGGATGGAGAGTGGTGCAATGGGCTGAAAGGTAGAATAGAATGGGGAAACAGAACAAGGAGAGAATGGGAGAGAGTTGTGGAGGGAAAAGGGAGCGAGGTTATGAGCGGAAGGGAATGACAAGTGTGAGAGCGATAGCACAGTTGAGGGAGAGAGAGGATAGAGTGAGTGGAGGAAAAGGTGGAAGAGGGAAAGAGAGGGACAGATGCAGTGAGTGAGGGTTGTTTTATTATTTTTCATAGTTGTTTTATTGTTTGCAAGCTTACTACAATGTTCACACTTTGGATATACGGCAGTATTGTGGGTATTAATGTGCTAATAAGCATTGAATATATGGCGTTGTGGGGAATTTCGCGCTCAATTGTGTTTCTTTGTGTTGTGGCTGTTTGCAAGAGGAAGAGCGGTACGGTAACGTAGCGGTTTACAGTACAACAGACCCGGGTTCAGCCCCGCCGCTGACTGCAAGGAGCTGGTCCGTTCTACCCGAGACCGAGTGGGTTTCGTCACGGTGCACAGGTTTCCTCCCACAGTCCGCAGACATAAGGGCTTGTCGGTGAAATGTGATTGTAGGTTGTATAGTCATTAGGCCAGGATTAAATCGGGGAATTAGTGGGCAGCGCCGCCGGTAGGGCCAGATTGGCCATTCCCGTGATGTTTTCCAATACAATCAAATCAAAATAAACTTTTTAAACGAGGAGACTCAAGGCTGTTTATGATTTACATATACAACCAGGCTTTCGAGTCTTTGTAATGTGCCTGACTGATCTCGTCGAAAATGGAAATAAGTGATTTCACAAATCGCAGAGGACACACAGATTGGTGGTGTTGTGGAAAGTGTAGAACATGGCTGATGGATTCAGTGGAATGTGGACCGGTTGTAGATGGGTGGAGAAATGACACACGGGATTTACTCCGGGTAAGAGTGTGGCTCTGATCTCTGGCATGTCAAATCCGGAGGGACAGGTGAAAGTTAAATGCACGACCCTTCCCTATCGACCACATTAATGGGGTTGTCATGTACGCCACCCTATAGTCACCAAGAATTAGAGGAGCAAATCTGCAGACAACTGCAGGAAACAGAAAGTTGTGATAGTAGGGGATTTTAAGACACAGGGTGAAACTCTTTCCACACAATCGCATTACAGATTCACTCTGTGAGACCCAAAAGAAATCTACCTGCACACCGACGCATCACAAACTCCGTGTTCAGAGGCGATTTCCCTCCGCTCCGGCGCATCACACACTCCCACGACCAGACACAGAGTGCTGCTCCCTCACCATCGTCTCATCACTTATCCAGGGCTCAAACACATAGTGAATACCATCCACGCCGTCCCATCACCTTCTCACGTAGGCAGACATAGGGTGAAGCTCCCTCCACGACATTTCATTTCAGAATCTTGTAGTCAGTCCTAGAATGAATTTCCCTCCTCACTGACCAATCTCACAGTCCTGGATCAGGGTGAAGCTCCCTCCGCACTATCCCATCGCACACTCCCGGGCTCAGACACAAAGTGTATTCTGTCCACGGCGACCCATCACATACTTCCGGGTTCAGACTCAAGTGAAGCCCTGTCCACACCGTCCCATCATTCACTCCCGGGGGTCAGACGCAGAGTTGGTGTCCATCCGCACCATCCCATCATTCACTCCCGGGGTCAGACGCAGAGTTAGTGTCCATCCGGACCGTCACATCACACACTCCCGAGGTCAGACGCAGGGTCAAGAAGTCACTACTCTAATTCACCGCAAACTGCAGTAGTCAGACAAGAGTCAATATCCCTCCACACAGTCCCGTCACAAATACCCGGTGTCAGAGGCAATCTCCCTTCTCTCCGTCCAATCACACACATCAGGGTTTGGAGGACTGGAGTATCTCTCATGATGTTCCGTTGTTTAAAAAATGTTTAGCAGTCATCCGGTAAACGTGCCGTCGGTAGCAGGTAAATTATTGGAAAGAGTACTAAGAGATAGGATCTTCGTATTTGAATCGACAGGGACTTATCAGGGACAGTCAATATGACGTGCGTGATAGGTCATGTTTAACAAATCTATTGGAGTTTTTCGAGGAGGTTACTTACCAGGAAAGTCGCTGAACGGAAGGCAATGGATGTTGTCTGCAGGGATTTCAGTGAGTCCTCTGACAAGATCCTGCATGGGAAATCAGTTAGGAAGATTCAGTCGCGAGGTATAAATGGTGAGGTTGTATAGAAGGCAGAGAGTGACAGTGGAGGATTGCTACCCTGAGTGCAGGCCTGTGCCACAGTGATCAGTGCTGGGTCCATTGTTATTCATTATCTATGTCAATGGTCTGGATGATAATATGACAGATTGGAACAGCAGATTTGGTGCATTGGCCATTATAAATCAAAGTATTGAGTAGAAGAGTTGGAATTTTATAGTGAGGTCGTATAAGGTATTTTTGAGGCCGAATTTGAAGTATTATGTGCAGAGTTGTTCACCAAATTACAGGAAGGATATTAGTAGTCTTGAATGAGTGCAGAGAATGTTTACAATGACATACAGACACAGAGTGAATCTCCCTCCACACCGTCCCATCACACACTCCCGGATTCAGACACAGAATGAATCTCCCTCTCCACAGTCCGATCACTCACTCCTGGGCTCAGAGTGAATCTCCCTCCCAACTGTCCCATCACACACTCCCTGGGTCAGACACAGACTTAATCTCCGTTCCTTCGTCTCTCTGCCCCACTCACCTCGAGAAGGAGTCTGTGAGGCCGTTTTTCGTGAATTTCACGTTCACGTAAATCTCGCTGTCGTCCATCCTGCCGAGGATTCTTTGCGTCCCTGAACTCAGAAAGTTTAAATTACAGTTGACAAAGGAAGCCCGTGTTCATAGGGGAATTTGACCGACAGCAACAAACACCAGATCCTGCCGATAATGAGAGAGGCCGAGAGCAGAGGAAGGAAGTGCGGGGGAGGAGAGAGAGAGTAAAGGTGTGACAGCGATTGTCTCAACAGATGAGAGTGGTGGGGGCAGGAGCAGTGAGAGTGGCGTGACAGTGGGGGAAGGAGAATGAGGGAACTTTAGGGGAGGTCGGAGAGAGAGGTGGGTGAAGGGGACAGAGGGGGATGGGAGTGAATGGATGGGGCTATAGGGGAAAGTGAATTTGTAGGGAATGTCGAAAGAGCGAGGTAATTTGTGAAACTGGTGAGAGGGAGCAGGTAGAAGGCAAGCTGACGGGGGAAGAAAGGGAGGGAGGTAGAGAGAGTGAAAAGGACAGGTAGGGGGCGAATCGCATGAAAGGGAAGAGAAAGAGCTGCAGAGAGGGAGGAGGGATGCAGTGAAGGGACGATTGACAGAGATGTGGACGATGGAGTGTGATAAGAAGAGAAGAGGGGAGAAAAGAGTTGAAGTGGATTAGTGAAGGATGACAGGAGTGAAGAAGGAGTGAACCACAGCTAGATATGTGACACTCATGCAGAGCCTCTAAAGTCCTCTCCACCCCCATCCGCGGTTGGTTCCTGGTTTGATGTTCTGAACCTCCCACTGCTCTGCTAATTACCGGGGATACAGACCCTCTGTGCGGGGGAAACCAGGAGCACAGGGACAAACAACCAACACCCACAGAAGTAATCGAGCCCCCTCTCTCCGAGTGAAATTAACAACTCATCACAGTCTCTCTCCCTCTCTTGCTTCTCTCTCAAATCTACACCAAATTTACACCTGAAGAAGTCGAAAACAGGAACTTGTATTTTTAGGCAGTGCAGTACTTATCAAAGCAAACGGAATTTGTTCCGTTGAAGATTACAGGAAACCAACGCACACTGATCGGTATCTGAGGACTCTCGTCACCCATGGCAACATGAGCTGGGGTTGTCAGCTTTTCCGATAGGCCTTTAATACCTGCGGCTACACTGAGCAGGGACTTTGTCAAGACAACAAAGCAATAGTAGGAACATCAGCCCAAAAGACGGAGTTCAGGATCTCTCACAAACATCCTGCACCACCCTGTGAATACCCCTTTGTCCTCTGTGCAACCTTAATGTTCTCTCTATTTGTCCACCGTTGATGCCTCTATACCGCTCGAATTTCACTCTTCCAGCTCCCTTCCTCTCTTTATCCTTGCGGGTTACAACAACCTCGTCTGCTAGCCCAGCAGACACCCTCAAGGTAGCGGCATACTTTTCATCTAGGACAGCCCTTACATCATTATCGGGAACACATTCAAATTTTTCTACTGCAAAATGATCTGCAAAGCCAGACAGATCATCCGTGTCCAATCCGGGACCTTCTAACTGCCATATCTGTTTCTCATCTTTACTCTGTGCCTGCATAATTCCCTCCTAACTAAGAGTAGATCTACCTCCTCTCCTTTACTCTCTTTCACCTCACTATCCTCCGTTTTACCACCCTCTAACCCCTGTTGGTACAGGGTCGGTAAAAACGTCTACGCCAAATCAACACTGGCCTCATTTAAACTGGCTCCTTCCTTCACAGACACTTCCCTTTCGAGATAAACTTCTCACGCCACTCTTGTTCTCTATCTATCTTTGCCTTCCTCATCGATCTGTTGACCAACTCAATGCAACCTGTAGGCATTGCCGTTTTCCCTTTTCCTCTCTCCTTCTAGGAACCTTCCTGCCAGCCTGTTTTTACTTTTTCCACTAGTTCCTGGCTTATTCTCTGACTTAGCCGGTGGACTTTCTCTACCGTCCCTACTGCCTCTCTGGTAGCTGTTGTTTGAGGAAAACTTTGACCTGTTGGTTAAGGGCAGTCTTGGCAGTCGCAGGCAGAATCTCTGTCTCCATCTCATCCAAGTACGTCTTCATACTCTCAGGGATACAACTTTTGAACTGCTCTGTCAGTATTAACTGTAACAGGTTATCATAATCTTCATCAACCCCTTTTGAAGCGCACCAACGCTCACAATATACTTGCATCTCACGGGCAAACTCTAAATACGTGTGGTTCCACGACTTTCTCAAGTTCCGGAACTTCTGCCGGTATCCCTCTGGCGCCAACTCGTAACTCCTCAGTACAGCCCTTTTCACTTCCTCATAATTCCTAGACTCCTCCATGGACAATGCCGAATACGCTTGCTGAGCCTTCCCCCTAAGTACGCTCTGTACCTGAACAGTCCATTTTCTCTCAGGCCAGTTCTGATTCACAGCCACTTTCTCAAAATGGAGGAAGAACCTACCGACGCCCATCTCCTCGAATGGAGGTACCAACTGGATCTCCCGTCTAATCTTGAACCCCTCATTTGTGTCACCCGCTCGGTCTCTTCCCTGCTGTACTTTTAACCTCTCTATTTCCAAAGCCTGCTGCCTCTCTTTCTCCCTTTGCCTTTCAGCTTCATCTTTCCTCCTTTCAGCTTTCCTTTCTTCCTCCTCTGCTTCCACCTGCCTCATCTGAAGTTCATGCTGCTTCTTCTCCCTTTCCTCAGCCAACTTTAAATTTTCAATCTCTAACTCAGCTGGTTTCCTCTCAGGGAACAGGTCCAATACATCTGGTGTCAACACACCATTGGATACATAATGCTTAACTATTTCTCTCTGTATATCCACCTTTCGCATCGACGATTTCACCTCTGGGAGATCTAATGGTTTCGCAACAATCACCAATTCAGCCTTCCTGGCAACTCTAATGCCCCAGAGTCGGGTCCTTTAAAAACTGTCAATGTCCATCTCTGCTGGTTTCCCGTCTGGATAATCTCACAACCAGCTCAGATAATGGACTTTTTATCCCGAATTCACTGGACCCCTAATTTGGTACTCAAATCTCGAGACGAGGCCTCAATTTGTTACGTATCTCGTAACTGGTTGTCCAAACAGCAGAGAAAGGAGAATCCGTTGCAGTCTGGTGGTACCGAACTAAAGGTGTTCATTATTAAAAGCAAAAACCATATCAATAATGCAAATATACATATAAAACAATTTAGCAGTATTAACCCTAAAAGTGTAGGAATAATAAGCAATAATAAACAAGCTCTATGGATGTCTAGGGGTAAATAAATTGTCATAGAAAAGCATAAAGTTCAGTTCAGTTCATGTGTGCTGCTGTAGTTATGATTGCTGTATTGCAATTATTGGAGAGAGAGAGAGAGAGAGAGAGAGAGAGAGAGAGAGAGAGAGAGAGAGAGAGAGAGAGAGAGAGAGAGAGAGAGAGAGAGAGAGAGAGAGAGAGAGAGAGAGAGAGAGAGAGATGTAACATGTAACAGGGGTAGAAAGAGAGAGGGTTATAGAGAGCGAGTGGTGCCAGAGCAGGAGAATGGGGAGAGAGTGAGATAGAGTATGCTTTTAGACAGAGAGTGCATGGGGGTGGAGAGAGTATGTGAAATAGAGGGAGTTGAGCAAAAGATTGAGAGAGTTGGTGTGGATTGTGAGATTGCACTTGGGGGGTTGTCAGAGCGTGTGTGTGGGTGTACAGTGGGTGGGAGGGAGAGATACAGGAAGAGAGAGAACGACAATCTCTGGACCTTCCAAACAAACACAACCGGGGTCAAAAAGAGTGTGTAGCTCCCTCCAGACCATCCCATCACACACTCCCGGGGTCAGACACAGAGTGAAGACCCCTCCACACCGTCCTATCACACACTCCCGAGGTCAGACACAGAGTGAATCTCCCTCCACACCGTCCAATCACACACTCCCGGGGTCAGACACAGAGTGAATCTCCCTCCAGACGGTAACATCAAACACTCCCGGGTTCAGACACAGTGTGAGTCTCCCTCCACACCGTCCCATCACACACTCCCGGGTTCAGACACAGACTGAATCTCCCCCCACACCGTCCCATCACACACTCCCGGGTTCAGACACAGAGTGAAGACCCCTCCACACCGTCCTATCACACACTCCCCGAGTCAGTCACAGAGTGAATCTCCCTCCAAACCATCCCATCACACACGCCCGTGGTCAGACAGAGAGACTTTCGCTCTCTATCTGTCTGTCTGTATCGCTCTCTCTTTCTGACACTCCTTCTCTCTTTCTCTTCTCTCTCTCGCTCTCTGCTTCGTCTTGAAGATTAGGAGCGGAGATGGGGTATTTTACCTCACCTTTCCTGCTGTACAGCAGGCTGCAGAATGTACATTCGGGGATAGAGAGGATTATAGTGAGGGTATAAGCATTCTCGAGACAGGTGGACTGGCAGTGACCAGAAGGAAATTCACGGTTATCCTGGATTGAACGTTCGAATGCAGCTCATGGACATTTAGACGATATTGACACCGTTTGCTGTTCATCTCCCGATATTGTTCCCGAGAGTCTTCTAGTCCCGATCGGGAAAGACTCGGAAAGTGACGAGTCTCTGTCAAGAAAAAAAGAATAGCTTAAGAAATATTCAGTGGGCTAGGTGATGCTAGGGATCTACAAGATTTTAATGCTAATAGGCATGAGTTTCAGAAGGAAATTAGTAGAGCCAGAATGGGCGTTGTCGAAGAGCATTCTTTCGCCACAAAGCATTCAACACTGAATAAGAGAGGAGCAAGAGGATGAGACGTGTAAGAATTGGACCCATCAAGTGTGACAGTGAGAATGTGTGTCTGGAACCAGAGAAAATAGCAAAGGTACTTAATGAAAACTTTGCTTCAGCAATAGCTATGGAAAAGTATCTTGGTTATAGTAGTGATGACTTGCGGCAGACTGAAAAGCTTAAACATGTAGATACTAAGAAAGAGGTTCTAAACCTTTGACATTGCTGAGCCTCTGGCGATCATCTTTGAATCATCAGTGGGGATGATTGAGTTTCTGGAGGATTGGAGGGCAGGGGATGCTGTTCCTTTATTCAAGAAAGGGAGTATATTTATCCCAGGAAATTATAGACCAGTGAGTCCTACACCACAGGTTGGTAAGTTGATGGAGTAGATCCTGGCAGGCAGTATTTATGAACATTTTCAGAGGTATGCTATGATTAGGAACAGTCAGAATGGCTTTGACAAAAGCAAGTTTTGCTGCATGATTGAATTTTTTGAGGATGTGACAACACGTTGACAAATGAAGAACAGTAGATGTAGTGTATATGGATTTCAACAAGGCATTTGATAATTTACTCCAACTACCACCACACACACACACACACACACACACACACACACACACACAATCTGAAGTGTGCGGTTGTGCATGTTTGTAGGGAGAGTGTGTGTGGGAAGCAACTCAGGTAAGTGGTTCATTTTGGTAGGTCAAATATAATGACAGAATAGAATAATATTTGTAAGACACTTGACAGTGTGGAGGATCAGAGGGATCTTGGGACACGAGTCCATAGGACGCTGAAAGCAGCTCCGCAGGTTCACTCCGGGGTTAAGAGGGCAGACGGTGTATTTGCCTTCATCAAATATGGAAATGAATTTAGGAGTCGAGAGATAATGATAGAGCTACATAGGACACTGCTCAGACCCCACTTGGAGTACTGTACACAGTTCTGGTCGCCTCACAACAGGAAGGATGTGGGGGCCATAGACAGGGTACAGAGGGGATTCACCAGGAAATTGCGATTGCGGAGCATGCCTTAAGAAAGGAGTCTGAGTGAACTCGGCCTTCTCTCCTTGGAGCGACGGAGGATGAGAGTTGACCTGATAGCGGTGTATTAGATGATAAGAGGCTTCGATCGTGTGGATAGTCAGAGGCTTTTACCCAGGGCTGAAATGGCTGACACAAGGGAACACGGGTTTCAGTTGTTGTGGAGTAGGTATATAGGAGATGTCAGGGATAGGTGTTTTACGCAGAGATTGGTGAGGACGTGGAATGGGATGCCGGCAAAAGTGGTAGAGGAGGATATATTAACATCTTTAAAGAGATTTCGCAAAGATGCATGGAGCTTGGAGCTTTGACTAAGCCTAGTAATTTCTAAGGCAGGGAAATGTACAACACAACTTTGTGGGACGAAAGGCCTGTATTGTTTTGCAAGTTTTCTATGTTTCTAGATTTCCACCCGTAAAGCTTCACTTTGACAAGTTGCCTTTTCTGTTCTGACTGTGTTTTGTGGTGACATTTGCTCATCACTGGAATGTCGTCCCTCCTCCTTTAATTCTTCCTTTTTCTCACGTCTAATATAGGGAAACCCGAAATATAGTGCTGTCCTGCTTGCTCCTCCTACACCTAATTCTCAATAATGGCTGTAAAATCATATTCACTGTGTTGATTCGTATCCTGAGCTTAAATGCGCAGCTTAGAAGCTTCTGCATTGCAACACACTGAGCTCAGGGCACCATTCGCTTGATGCACAACTTTTTGACTCCTGACATTTTTTCGGAGGTCTTAGCAATATCTGTCTCCATATCGACTCCGCTATTTTCTCTCGATCTCTGAATCCCATCCCCCCGCATTCGAGTTCAACTACTCTCACAAAATCTCTCATGCACAGTCCTAACAAACCTTCCCGCTAGGATATCAGCTCCACTCCAATTTATGTGTGAACCGTCTTCCATCTGTTCTGTTGACATCCCACGTTCCTTGGAATAAACACAATTAATTCTGAAGCCCTCCCATCTGCACTGTAGCTTGAGCCACGTGCTAAACTCTATGCTCTTCCTGTGTCTGGGCACACTGGGATGGGTGGTGGTCCTGTCCTTTAATTTAATAGGTAAATCCCTGACCTCACTATGCAGAACTACCTCCCCATACATATCGATTTCATTGGAACATACATGGACCAGGGAGTCGAGCTGCTCACTCACACACTTAAGAATCATAGAATCGTTTTGCAATTGCTGTTGAGCCTCTTTCTATTGCACTTAAATTAACTATATTATTTCAAGTTGTAAGGGTAGCGGTCATAAAAAACTCCCATTGAAATCATCTCAATTCACATCTAACACTGTCGTGCGCTCCACCCACCCTCAAAAGTTTTACATCAATTTCGCTGCCACGATGCGTTCACATCAGTTCAGCTTTAGGTCCTGTTCATAGAAACCATCTATTTCTTCCCTCCATACTCGATTTAGTTTTTTGACAATGGGGTTTGAACGGTCTTCTGCGCATGAATGAATTGTGCACTGATAATATATTTAATAGTTTTGATAACCTGTGCAGTAAATATGGCCTTCCGTATAATCATTTTTTTCAATACTTGCAGATTCTACACTTTGTCAAGGAAAAACTTCCCTCTTTTCCTGATCTACCACCTGCTATGCTGTGGTACAAACTCACTCTTAGCTTTAATAATAAACAACTGATCTCTCTACTATACACTCAGCTGATGTCTTTGTGAGTCCTAGATCTAAACAAAACTACAATTAGTTGGGAGGATGACCCTGGTGTGGATCTGGCTGAGGAATATTGAGCAGAAGCACTGAATAGGGTTCATTCCTCGTCATCATGTGCTAGACTCGGAATCATACAATTTTAAGTTTTACACAGTACATTTAAGTAAAGCCAGGCGTGCTGACATATATCCTGGGACAGACGCTGGCTGTGACAGGTGTTCCTTCTCTCCAGCTGTTTTAGTGAAAGCATTTTGGACTTGCCCCGGAATGATGGCTATTGGGCACTGGTTTTTAAAATTTTCTGTGAGGTTTTGGGGGTGACACTCAGACCTTGCCCGCTTATAAATGTATTTCGTGTGGCAGATGATGTTTTGGGTTTAAATGCAAAGCAGTCGGATATCATTTCACTTACATCGCTTTTGGCCCGGAGGAGAATCTTGCTGGTCTGGAAATCTGCCACTCCCCCATGTACTGCTGCTTGGTTAGAGGGCGTTTTTTCTCCTGAAATTAGAAAATATTAAATTCACTCCGAGTGAGTCTGTGAAGAAGTTCTATTTGAAATGGAGAACTATCTTGTCATATTTTTGGAGTCTTAAGGAATTACCTAATAGTTGAGGGCATTTGATTGTACTTGGGATATTGCTTCCGTTTTCACACGCATATGGTTTACCTCACATGGTGGTTGATGAATTGTAATATGAGTATATTCTGGATCATCTGAGATGTTGTAGATGTGTGTGGGACTTCGTCTTGAAGTAGTGTAGGGTATAGCTGTGAAATGTCCGTACTATATTTGTGAAGCGTTGTAAAGTAAATACATTTGCTGCCATTGTATGTTCGGGGAGGGCGGGTGAGGGGAGGTTTGTTTAGGGGTAAGATACAATAGCAAAATGGAGGAAAATATAATTCATTATGTATTCTTTATTGTCCCGTTACTTCAGTAAAATATATTATATATTGTGCTGTGAAAAGAGGAAGGAAGGGGCGGAGAGTGGGGCCACAGAAAGGGTGTTCAGTTTGCAGCCGTTGAAGCAGAACGTGTGAGGCGCCATTTTCCGGCTCCCTGTCTTTATTTGGAGTATGTTTAAACGCCAAAATCCACTGAACCATGGCCAGGAATCACAGACAGAGCGAGAATCCCTCCATACAATCCCATCACACATTCCTGGAAACATACACTGAGTAACGCTCGCTCCGCAAAGATCAATCACACACCCCCGGGATCATACACAGAGTGCAACTCCCTCCATATTGTTTCAACCCACACTCCGGGGTGACACACAGAGTGAAGCTCCATCCTCACCGTCCAAGCATGGAATTCCTGGGTCTGATAAACAGCGAAGCTCCATAAATATTGTCCCATCACACTTCTGGGGTTGGACATGTGAAGTACCTCCCGCACCATCGCAGCACACCTTACCGGAGTCAGCAAAAGTACGAAACCCTCTCCCTCCTCCCGTCTCCCCACTCACCAATACCCAGCCTTTCGGCTTTCCAGTAGTCTTGAACTGTGTGTGTCTCTCGGAGATGGTGTGTGTGTGTGTGTGAGCGGACTGTGTGCTGCCGTTAGAGGAAGGAAGGGGAGGAGAGAGGAGGCCAGTGAAAGGGTGGTGAGAATGCAAACACTGAAGCAAGTGGTGTGGAACACGTGACAGGCATGCGCATGCAGAGTTGTGGAGAGATTCAGATCCTGGTTATCGACATCCATGGTACGGGGTGAGGTGAAACACCAGCCATCATCTCCCCCTCATACTCCCACAATGGCCTGTGTGACAGAGTGGGCGGACAGTGGGGAGGCGACGTAGATGGGGAGCATTTAGCGGGTGGAGTGTATCAGGGAAGGGGCGGGGCGTATGATGGAGACGGTGAAGTGTGCAGGAGAGGGTGTGGGTCACGGATACGGGTTTGCTTGTAGGCGAGGGATGCGTGACGGAGACGGCAGTGGTGTACTGCAGTCTGTGTGACGGTGACTGGGAATAGTGTAGGAGTAGGTTAACGGGTGGGGGAGTGGTTTTGGAGAGGGAGGGTGTTATACATACGGGGAGGACTGTTTTCGGGTTACAGTGCAGGGCCTGACTCTGTGTTGGTATCGTTGAGTGTTGAGATCCCGCTGTGGTGCAGAGCCTGTCAGTGTGTCAGGGTCACGATGAGAGACGTGTTCATGTTTAGATGTGGGTTGTGGCAGTGACACCGAAACACTTTCAGTCTTCCATTGAAGAACGTTTCCGTGTCACAGTGAGGGTTGTGTGCCTCGTTCATAGCTTACGCAAACGGTACTGTCCCGTCTGCAATCAAGTCTCACTAATATCTACCGTGTTAGGCATAGAGGCGTTGACCCCTGCCCTTTAAACAATACTTCATGCATTGAAACGTACTCAGCTCAGAATAGGAGTCTCAGCTGGCTCAACCTTTTGCTTCTTGACTGTTGCTGAGACTTCTGTAAACAAACACTCAGCTATCTGTAATGGCGTTCTTGTTTACATGTCCCTGCAACTCTAGTTTATACCACCACTCTCCCTCCTAATGGCAAAACTTACCGCTGGGAAATTAGTTCGATTCCAGTTCAGGTGCAAACTGAGAAAATTGTTCATAAGAGAGGAAATGAAGGAGCTGAGCAAGGTGAGGGCGGTGTGGCGCGGCCTCCAGGCAGGCGTCTGTGCTGCCCCCTAGTGTTCGCTCGGCAGAATACAATCTGTTTTGTGAACAAATGCAGTATGCAGTGACATTAAACATACCGAGTGTGTCTCAAGCTGCATAGATGTGTGTGTGTGTGTGGGGGGGGGGTGCGCGCGCGCGCGTGTGTGTGTGTGTGTGTGTGTGTGTGTGTGTGTGTGTGTGTGTGTGTGTGTGTTTCTAAATTTCTAATTTTGGACACACCTGCACATACATAAGTTTGGAGAACAGAGTTCCTTTTCCTCCAATACGCTGGTGACGGTAACGACCGACTACCGTCGAGGAATCTCGTACTCGTCCACAGTACCGCTTTTCCGTTTCCCTAAAAAAGAGAACCCAATCTATAGAGCTCGCCATATTTCACCCGCTCCACTGCAGAGCCACAGAACCATAGCCAGTGCCGGAGAGCTGACCGGTGAGACTTTCCCCTGCTTGGTCATTTGCACCTCTCTCCTCCCATCCAGATATATCCAAGGGGGTTATCTGTTATCGAGCGGGCTGGCCAAAAGGGCTCCCTGCACTGCTTCTGGCTGTTTAAACGCTTTCACCTGATTTTCTGTCACCCAGTTTCCTGTATCCTACACCCTGGGTGAAATTACCTCTCTATATGTCCTCCTTATCACCCCCTCAGCTTCCCGAATGATTCCCGAGTTCATCCATTTCCAGTTCCAACTCTGTTACGCAGATCGTCACGGCGAGATGCGTGTGTGTGTCACGGTTTGGAGTCGCTTAGCGTCCGCTCGGGGCTGTGTCCATGTCATGGTGAGGGGTGTGTCGGTGTCACAGTGACAACTGTGTGTCTCGCTCACTACTGATGCTGTTTGTAAAGTTCTAGTACTCCTTTTTAAAGTATCTATCGTCAAAGTCGGTGATATAACCAACCCCATTGTCTCCCCACTCGATGAGTTGAAATCTGTCTTTTGCCCCTCTTGCAGAGCAGTGAACGAAAATCACCTGACAGATCAGACCCTTCGGCCCACAATGCTCTGATATACCACTTTGAATACTTCCTGCTTCATTATCACTAATACACCCGATACCGGGAATGTTGAGCGGACGCTCCTGCCAGCCCTGAAACGCCGTCTCACTAATGTCTACACTATCATAATTCCAGCCATTGACCCCTGCCCTGAGCTCATTGGTCTTTCGTACAATACCCCCCGCATTGAAACGGAGGCAGCCCAGAACATGACTAACTGCAGGCTCAACCTTTGCCTCCTCACTTTGTCTGTGGTCTTAACACAATCTGCCTCAACAAACACTCCGCTATTTGTTTTGGCATTCTATTTTTCATCCCCCTGCATCTCTGATTCAATCCCTACCCCTCCTCCTCTTTAATGACAGAACCTCCCGCTGGAACATGTGTTCCTGTCCCGTCCAGGTGGAAACGGAGAGATTTGCTCGGTGGCGGAGAAAATGAAGGGGCTGCGCCACGTGGCAGCGCTGTGGCGCAGCCTCCGGGCTGGTGTATGTGCCGCCCTCTAGTGTTCGCTCGGCAGAAGACAAACTTTGTTGGTGTCGAATCCAGATTTCGGTCGCATTCAGTGGACCCCGGGCCTCAAGTTGCGTTGTGGCCTATTTTAAGCCTCATATATTATAGGTGATTCTGCACCTTGGTCCTGGAGTAACGCTGTTTCGTCTGGCTGCATTTATGCCTATTCATGTAAGATTGAATGAAAATTCAACGAGGATTATATTGAATCAGGCCTCTTACACTGGTCACACTTTCCTTAGAAGAGAACCCAATGTTCCAACTATCAGAAGCCCTCATTCATACCTCGACACTTTAGCCCCGTGTTAGTAGGTGTTGCCTTCCTATTTCTGGCCACATCAGCACGTACCGAACTTCGCTGGCTCACCCTCCCACTTAATATTGCTGAGGTCCCGCTCAGAGTGGTAGTGTCCCCGACACCTCGTGAAGCAAAATACCATCCAGTAATCCCTCTATCACACACAGAATGTCTTTTCTCATTACCTAACAAATGATCCCCTCTCATCACACCTCTCCTCATCTTGCCCTCCCCCTTTCCTTCTGAACCACAGAGCCAAAACCAGTCATTGACCAGACCTGAGATACTTCCCTCTAATTGGTCATTTGACCCCTCCCCCCATCCAAAAGTATACAAGTTGGTAGACCCGTTATTGAGGGGGTTTGCCTCAGGGGGAACTCTAACCCCTTTCATCATCCTGACTGTCACCCAGTTTCATGAGATCTGTACATTATGTCTAACTTCCTCCCAACATGTCCACCCTATCACCCCTCAGTTTCCCGAATGATCCCGAATTCATCCAGCTCCAGTTCCATCCCCTTAACGCCGATTCTGAGAAGCTGCATCAGGATGAACTTCTCACAGGTGAAGTCGTCAGAGACACTGAGGACTGTCCCACGTCCTGCAATAGGAGCATTCAACTCTTCTGCCAGGCATGGCCTACTGCTCTAATTGAAGGAAACAATAAATAAACTGAAAACAAATACATCAACAGTGGCTCCTGTCTCATATGTTTTAGTCTTTGCTAATGAATCCGCTTCCCTGATTGGTTGTGGTTCAGCGAAACGCGAGGCGCTGTCACAACGACTCCGTTAGTCAGACTCAGAGCGAAACAGCCACTTGAAACCCTCTTCCCGTGTGTTTGTCAATGCATCTGATGTGAGAGCTAAAGCCGCCCATCTCCCTTGAATTCTTTCCTCCTCAACCAAAATCCGGAATGTTGTGCCTACTGTCTTGCCTGCCCTGCAACCACCTTCCACTAATGACTGCAATATCATAATTCCAGTCGCTGGCCCCTACCCTGATCTCATCTGCCTTTCGTACAGTACTTCCTGCATTGAAATGTACGCAGGCTCGAATATGAGTCCCAGCAGGCTCAACATTTTTCTTCCTGACTTTGTCAGAGGAATTACAAACATCTGCCCCAACAACCACTCCACTAACTGTTATGCCAGTCTGGTTTGCAATCCCCTGCAACTGTAGTTTAATTCGCACCGTTCCCCTTTTTTAATTCAAACCCCCCACTGAGGTGTTATGTCCACTGCAGTTCAGGTGTAAACCGAGAAGTTACTCGCTGGGAGAGAAAATGAGGTGGCTGTGCAACGTGGGGCGGTGTGGCGCCCCCTAGTGTTCGCCGAGTGCGAGAAACTCCAACTGGATGCACTTCTCACAGGTGACGTCGTCGGTGTGTCTGGGTGTCTCTCTCCCGTCCCATGCTCTAAAAATGAAAACATTCAACCCTCTTGCCAGACATCCCTACAGCTCCAACTGTGCAATTGTAAAGAAGCAAATATAGATTAACTGAAAAAAAAACAATCAATGTCATAATTTCTTGCACTTGCTTAATGAATCGGCTTCATCGCTTGCTCGCTGTTCAAACAAACAAACAAACAAATAAACAAATAAATAAATAAATAAATTGACCTCGTGGCACTGCTTTCTAATTGTTTCTCATTGAAACCAGTCCTGATGCCGGAATTTTATGAGTAGATGACTCCGACAGTCATACACTGAGCAACGCTCCATCCCCAACATCACATCACACAGTCCCGGGGTCAGACACGGAGTGCAGCTTTCTCCACACTGTCCCATCGCCCTGATTAAACCTCCTCCAACAGTGTCCCGTCACTCTCTCCCTGTTACAGGCATAGAGTGAAACGTCTTCTTCCTCGTCCCATCACACACTCGCGATTTAGATATTATGTATAGCTTCCCTCTGCCCAGTCATTTTGAGAGATCTAGAATGTAAAACCAGTGCTAAACCGTAAGAGTTCCGTCTCCAGTACGACTGCTGGAGATGTCGTCTTTGGTTTGGGTTAGTGCCGGCTTGTTCATTTCGAGTCTGAGTCTGAATTAATTCCAGACCTGACTCTGCATTTGGGTTCAACAAAATCCAGAGCTGTCTCGGTTCGGAAGGGATCACAGCTTTAGGAGTTTGAGGGGATGTACTCTCTCAGTGAAGATGAGGAAAATTCTATGGATGTTCGGTGGGGAACTTTCTGACCAGCCGCATCGCCGCCGGGTGTGGATGCTGCAACACACAGAATAGTAACGGGCTACAGAGGGTTCCAGCCTCAGCCGCCACTCTGACGGTCATACCCCTGCATCGAGGGCATTGTCAAGAGGCGATGCCTCGAGAAGACGGCATCCATCACTGACTACTCTCCCCACTCGGGAGAAGCTCTCTGCTCGTTACCATCATCAGGGAGTAGTCGCAGGAGCCTGAACACCCACACACAACGATTCAGGAACATCTTCTCACCCTGCACCATCACATCTTTGAACGCACAAGCGCACACTCGACATTTTTTGCGGTGTTTATTAATGTTTGTAATTTACATTAACTCTACATATTTTTGCCGTACTGATGAAGCTAAAGAACAAATTGCATGTCGAATACATTTCAGGTCAAAAATCAAATAGCGATTCTGGTGAAAAATATCCGATGGGACAGGACACTGGGCACGCTGGCCTTCACCGGTCAGGACACTGAACACAGGAGTCGGGAGATCACGCTGCAGAGGGACAAAGCGTCCGTGAGGCTTTATGCTTCAGGAAAATGCCACTGAACTGGACAAAAAGTATTTGGAGTTCTAGGGGGATATTGCAGGAAATTGAGGGTTATGGAGAGAGGGAGTAAATTTTGGACTTTATTACCTGGATTAATTTTGTAACCTTATAGATGTCCATAAACCCAAGAGAGACACAGACAGAGGAAATAGGCACAAACGTTCACCCAGGGTTGGGTTATCGATCACCAGACCGCACAGTATTGACGTGAGAGTGAGTGGAAAGGAGAAAGTGGACATTATGAACACTGAGAGTACAGTGAGACGGAGAGGGAAGGCAGAGAGAGGGGTAGAAAGAGGATAGAGAGGGAGCAAAGACTGGAAAAGAGTTTGCATAGGGAGAGGACAAAGAGCCGGCGGAGAAACGGCGAGGCGGTAGGGGGTGGAGAAGAACGGCACGGGCTGGAAAATGCCACAAATCCGGAGATCAATGGGGACAGAGGTTTGTCGGTGTGTCGTGGGGAGAATGGGGATGCGAGCACTGATGGAGAATGGGATAGGAGGAGGGGGCAGAAAGGGTGAGGGGGGAGTTCGAGAGGATGGAACAGTGATAGTTGACGGAGAGAGAATGTGGAAATAAAGGGGAGGAAGTACGAGTTGATAATCAGGTAGGTTGAGGGAGCATAAAGAGCGGAAGGCGGGAATGGAAGGAAGGAAGTGGGTGGACGGGGAGAGAGGTGAAAGAGGGGGGCAGAGGGAGCAGAAAAAGCGGAACGGGGGTATGGAAGGAAGGAAGGGGATGGACGGGGAGAGAGGTGAAAGAGGTGGATAGAGGGAGCAGAAAGAGCGGTACGGGGGAATGGAGGGAAAGAATGGGATGGACGGGGAGAGTGGTGAACGTTGATGGTAGAGAGAGTATAAAGAGCGGGACGGGGGAATGGAGATTAAGAAGGGGATGGACGGGGAGAGAGGTGAAAGAGGTGGATAGAGGGAGCAGAAAGAGCGGTACGGGGGAATGGAGGGAAAGAATGGGATGGACGGGGAGAGTGGTGAAAGAGTGGGATCAAGGGAGCAGAAAAACGCGGGCGGATGAAGTACGAAGGAAATAATGATAGGTAGAGGGAGCAGAAAGAGCGGGACGTGGGAATGGAGATTAAGAAGGGGATGGACGGGGAGAGAGGTGAAAGAGTGGGATCAAGGGAGCAGAAAAAAGCGGGCGGATGAAGTACGAAGGAAATAATGATAGGTAGAGGGAGCAGAAAGAGCGGGACGGGGGAATGTAGGGAAATAAGGGGATGGACGGTGAGAGTGGTGAAAGAGTGTGATCAAGGGAGCAGAAAGAGCGGGACGGAGGAATGGAGGGAAAGAAGGGGATGGACGGGGAGAGAGGTGAAAGAGGGGTTAGAGGGAGCAGAAAGAGCGGAACGGGAGAGTGGAGGGAAAGAAGGGGATAGACAGCAAGAGAGGCTTGTCGGTGTCTGGTGGAGACAATATGATTGTGATAAGAGGAGGAATTGTTGTAGCAGGGAAGGGCTGAAGGGTGGGAAGGGAATCTTGAAGGATCGGGGACTGCGAGTGAGGGGGAGACTGGGGATAGTTATTTGATTCACGTCGCCTCCAATGGTTGTTGACAGAGACCCTGGATCATTTCAGGAATATGCGGGAACAAATGTGTCGACTTCTCGCAGATGAAACTCTGATCAGTATCGCAAGGGTAAGTCCTTCTGTCTGAAGTCAGATCACACTGACTGCAAGGGGGCGTTCCAGAGGACCTCTTGTACAGGAGACCGGAGCTCACATTCCTTTTCAAGAGGGAAAACAATTTCAGAGACAAAACAGCTCCAGCAGAGAACTCGAGCCGAGACCGTTCCCAAGCTAATCCCATGATTTAGCTCTCTCCTCACAGACTGTGTCAGTCCGCAAACTCCTCCCACGCAACCGCTGTCCCCCACGGTCCGGTGCCGGTACCCAGACAGTTATCACGGTCCCAATGTCTACCCACAATCCTGTGTCAGTCCCCAACTAAGGCAATGACCCAATGTCTCCCCACAGCCCCGTATCCCCCAAACTAATCCCACCGAACGGCATCCTCAACACAGTCCTCTGTCAGTCCCCATACGAATCGAACATGCCCACCCTGTCCCCTCTGATCTGTTTCAGTCCGCGAACAACCCCCACTCTTCCACAGTCTAATCCATCTTGCCCAGCTCTGTTCCCTCAGATCTATGTCATTTAGCAAACGAATCACACTGTTTCTCCCTCTCCTCACAGCCCAGCGACTACCTCCGAACTAATCACGTTAACGCATTGTGTACCCATCGCCCTGGACTGGTCTCTAAACTAAACCAGTTGTCCTACTCTCGCCCGTCAAATCTATGTCATTCACCGAACTAATCCGGCTGTTACTCCCTCGCCACACTGCCCGGCGACTATCTCCTAAATGATCCCACTGAACAGCGCTCTCCCACTGACATGGGTCATACCAAATTAATCTCTGTGTACTGAGCTCTCCCCGCTGCCCCATGCCAGTTTCCGAAATAATCCCACTGCCCTGTCCTTCCCCGGCAGACACGTGTCGGCTCCAAAATGTTCCCACTGCATCACCCTACACTCTGCACGTGTACAGTCTATAGACAAATCCCAATGCCCCTCCCTTTTCCCACAAAACTACTTCAGTCCGTAAACGAATCCCATATAATCCCATCAGCACTATCTGAATACTCAACTCTCACCCCACACATCAGTCCAAATCTTACCCGTCTTCGCATTTTCCAATCCAGTACTCAAGGTTTTTGCACACAAGGTTGAGGAATACAAAGCTCTGTGAAATTAAATTTATTTGATTAATGCCAAGAATCGAAATCGATGTACGGAACTTCTCTCAGATGACAACCAAAGGAATCTGTGATGCGACGGAGTGAAGGGAGCATCACTCTGTGTCTGTCCCCAGGATTGTGTGATGGGACGGTGTGGTGGGAGATTCACTCTGTGTCTGACCCCAGGAGTGTGTGATGGGACAGTGTGGAGGGAGATTCAATCTGTGTCTGACCCCGGGATGTGTGATGGGACGGTGCGGAGGGAGATTCAATCAGTGTCTGACCCCGGGACTGTGTGATGGGACGGTGTGGAAGGAGATTACTCTGTGTCTGACCCCGGGAGAATGTGATGGGACGCTGTGATGGGAGCTTCACTCTGTTTCTGACCACGGGAGTGTGTGATGGGACGGTGTGAAGGGAGATTAGACTTGTGTTTGACCTCGGTAGTGTGTGATGGGACGGTGCGGAGGGAGATTCAATCAGTGTCTGGCCCCGGGAGTGTGTGACGTCACGGCATGGAGGGAGAACCGCTCTGTGTCTGAACCCGGGAGTGTGTGAAGGGTTGATGTGGAGGGAGATTCACCCTGTGTCAGACCCCGGGAGTGTGTGAAGGGTTGATGTGGAGGGAGATTGACTCTGTGTCAAACCACGCGTGTGTCTGCTTGGAGTGTATGTTGTGTGTTCAATCTGTGCCTGAATCCGCGAGTGTGTGATGATTCCTGTGATATTTTGGGATCTTCCCGTGCTGTGACACATAACGCTTCATCCCTTGAATTGATTTCCAGCAGCCTTGAATCACGGCTTGAACATTCTTGTATCGCTCCGGAGAAATTTGTTTGAAACGTGGAGACGTAATAACACCGGTCATTATTCCTGATCCAATTCTCGGAACAGTTTTGCACTGGAAATCACGAACAAGGAACAGTGAGACACAGAGTGAATCTCCCTGCACACTTTCCCATCACACACACCCGGGGTGACTCACGAAGTGAATTTCACGCCATGCGGTCCCACTACGTTCACCTGAGGTCAGTCACAAAGGGAATGTTCCGCCCCCACATCGTCCCATCGCACATTCACAGATTAAGGCACAGTGAATTCCTCCCAAAATCATCCATCACTCACTCCAGGAGTCAAGACACAGAATGAATCCGGTACCACATCCTATCGCACACGCCCGGGGAGAGACACAGAATGAAGTTCCCTCCACAACGTCCGATCACAGATTCACAGGATCAGGCAGAGAGTGAAGTTCCCTCTACATCATCTATCACAGACTCTCCAGTCAGGCACAGATTCAGGCTTCCTCTACCCCGTCCCCGATACACTCAGGGAGTCAAGCAGAAAGTGAGGCTCGTTCCACATTATCCCATCACACACCCGGTGTGTCAGAAACAGAGCGATGCTCCCCCCACATCGTCCCAACAGTCTCTGGTTTGGACCCAGAATTAAGTTCCCTCCAAACTCACCTATCGTGCACACCCGGTATCACGCATTCGCTGAGACACGGAGTTTGGCGACTGTGACAGTGTCCAATCGCAAACACCAGGGATCAGACACAGTGTAGCTCCTTCAGCACCGTCCGATTACTGACACCCGGAGAAGGACATGGAGTGAAGCTCTTTCTCACTCTCCCATGGCACAGGCACAGGGTCAAAAACAGTGCGCACCGTCCGCACCGTCTCATCACACCCTTTCCGGATCAGACAGAGTCAATCTCCCTCCACAGCGTCCCATCACGCACTCCCAACATCAGACACTCAATGAAACTACCTCGGCACCCTCCCATCACAGGCACCCGGAGACAGTTATAGAGTGAAAGTCCCGCCAGTCTATTCAATCACACTTCCTGACGGGGCAGACAGTAATTTGGGTTCCATCCAAAATGTCCCGTCGCACACTTTCAGAGAATGACGAAGAATTAAGCTCTTGTCTCACGGTTCCATCATACTCTCCCAGCGTCAGACACAGAGTGATGTTCCATCCACACTGTCCCATCACACACGACCCTAACCCTGACCCACACTATCTCACACTGCTTGGGTGAAGCATGGTGTGAAGCTCCATGTACACTCTCCAATCACACAGTCCTGCCGACAATCACAAAGTGAACCTCCCTCCACACTAACCCAATTCCCCCGCCCGTGATCAGATAGGAAATTAAACACACTCTGCACCATCCCGGCGCACACGCCCGGGGTCAGATACAGTGTGATGATCCTTCTATCCGATGTCATCACACGATCCAAGGGTCGGAAAACGAGATCGTCTCCATCCGCACCGTCCTATCACACACCCCTGGAATCAGACACAGAGCGGAACACCACCCAGACACGCGTCACCGTTCCCGCCGCCAGGCACACACGTGACACCCCCCCCCCCCAAACGCACTCAGAACCCCTCCCCCGCCATAGCTTTCCATCACACGCACACTGTGCGAAACACAGAGTCCCATCATGCACACACGGGTTGAGACACAGTTTTAAGCTCCCTGCACACCGTCCGATAACACCCTCACACTGTCAGACGCAGCCTGAGTCTCTCTCTCCAGGGACCCATCACAACCTCCAACGGTCAGACGCGGAGTGAAGCTCCCTTCAAACTGCCTTTCATACACGCCCAGGCTTAAACGTGGAGTGAAGCTCACTGCACACTGCCTTTCATACACGCCCAGGCTTAAACGTGGAGTGAGGCTCCCTGCACACTGTCTTTCATACACCCCCGGGGTCAGACGTGGAGTGAGGCTCCCTGCACACTGTCTTTCATACACGCCCAGGCTTAAACGTGGAGTGAGGCTCCCTGCACACTGTCTTTCATACACCCCCGGGGTCAGACGTGGAGTGAGGCTCCCTGAACACTGCCTTTCATACACCCCCGGGGTCAGACGTGGAGTGAAGCTCCCTGCACACTGCCTTTCATACACCCCCGGGGTCAGACGTGGAGTGAAGCTCCCTGCACACTGCCTTTCATACACTCCCGGGGTCAGACGTGGAGTGAGGCTCCCTGCACACTGTCTTTCATACACTCCCGGGGTCAGACGTGGAGTGAAGCTCCCTGCACACTGTCTTTCATACACCCCCGGGGTCAGACGTGGAGTGAAGCTCCCTGTACACTGTCTTTCATACACCCCCGGGGTCAGACGTGGAGTGAAGCTCCCTGCACACTGTCTTTCATACACTCCCGGGGTCAGACGTGGAGTGAGGCTCCCTGCACACTGTCTTTCATACACCCCCGGGGTCAGACGTGGAGTGAGGCTCCCTGCACACTGTCTTTCATACACTCCCGGAGTCAGAAGTGGAGTGAAGTTCCCTGAACACTGCCTTTCATACACCCCCGGGGTCAGACGTGGAGTGAAGCTCCCTGCACACTGTCTTTCATACACCCCCGGGGTCAAACGTGGAGTGAGGCTTCCTGCACACTGTCTTTCATACACTCCCGGAGCCAGACGTGGAGTGAAGCTCCCTGTACACTGTCTTTCATACACCCCCGGGGTCAGACGTGGAGTGAAGCTCCCTGCACACTGTCTTTCATACACCCCCGGGGTCAGACGTGGAGTGAGACTCCCTGCACACTGTCTTTCATACACTCCCGGAGTCAGACGTGGAGTGAGGCTCCCTGCACACTGCCTTTCATACACGCCCAGGCTTCAACGTGGAGTGAAGCTCCCCTCCACATTGTCCCATCACACACATCCGGAGTAAGACACAGAGTTTGCTCCCTCTACAAAGCCTCGTCACTCACTGCCTGTGTCAGACACAGAGTGAATCTCTCTCTCCATGGCCTCATCGCACATTCCAGTGGTGAAACGTGGAGTGACGTTTCCTGCACACCGTCCAATCGGACTCTTCCGTGGTCAGATTCTGGGTATTACTCCTTCCACACCGTCTCATCACACACTCCAAGCGTCAACCACAGAGTGAAGCTCACCCCACACCGCCCCTCACACATTCCCCACGTCAGAGATCAGAATTATGATCGATCCACAAAGTCCAGTCACACAAGGCCTTGGTCAGACACAGTATGAATCTCCCTCCTTACGTCCCCTTTCGTCCATCTGCACTCTCCCATCACACAGTCCTGGAATCAATGACAGTCCCTCTCTCTCCACGATCCCTCCACACAATCCCGAATTCAGACACAGAGTAAAGCCCCCGCTGCACCGTCCCGTCACACACTCCCGGATTGAGAGTGAAGCTCTCTCTCCACGGTGGATAACGCACTTCAGGGGTCAGACATGGGGTGAATCTCTCTGTGCACTGTCCGATCACACAATCCCGCTGTCAGACACAGAGTGAAGCTGGATCCATACTGTCCCAGACATTCCCAGAGTAAGACATAGAGTGAATCACCCTCCATACCATAACCATACACTCCCGATGTCAAGCACAGAGTGACGCTTCCTCTCTCCATGCCTGCCCTGTGATGAGGAGCGGGTGAAAGAGGGGGATGATGCCTCACCTCTTCTACCGGTCAAGAATTCACAGATTTGAGCCTTGGTTTCATTGACAGATCTGTACTTCGTTTCCATCTCAGTGAACTGGTGACGGAGATCGCTCAGCATTCCTTTAAGAAGGGATAGATTACAGTTGAGGGCAGAAAGCTTGGATTGCAGGGTTGAGTTCAACTCATGGTAGTTTCGGTCGGAGGTGACCTTAGACTGAAGAATCTGCGATACTGAGAGAGATGGTGAAGGATGATTCGCGTTTGCAGTGACACGTGAATCAGCATCGCGCTACCGCAAGGGTCACAGAGAGTTTTATGTCAGTGTGACGGTGAAGGGTGTCCCAGTAAAGGAGGAGAAAATGGCGGCGCGACGCAGAGCGCGCGGCCTCTCTGGAGATGGATATCTGTTACTTGTTAAGTAGGGATCCGAGCACAATCGCGATTTGATGGAGACAGACGTGAGAGCTTGGAGGAACATCTGGAGAATCTTCTGAAATGCCCGCTTCGCTGCCGTGCGGTCCGGAAACTCCGGAGGAGAAGGCCTCCGAGACCTCGGCTTTTCTTGTGTCGGCGGCCGGGCCGAGGTCGACAGTGAATGTCGTGTGGGTGTCAGGACGAGACTTGACTGTGTTACGGTTCAGGCCGTGTTTTTATCACGGTTAGGGGTGTGTCCGTGTTATGGTGATGGGTTTTAATCGGTGTTACGGTAAGGGCCGTGTCTGTGTCGCTGTGGTGTTTTACAATAACAGTTTATTCCAGTCTCTTTATTTACGGTCTGACTCCACACGGAGCCGGTTCCACTCACCATGGATCGAGAGACCGGCCACTATCACGATGAGGGCGGACGTAACTAGGCAGAGTAGGCAGATCAGACGGTACGGTCTATTTCCGATCTTCACTTTCGACTCCTGTTCTTGCGCAGCTGTGGAGAGACCATACGACCATAAGATCACAATAAATATTTAATAACACCATAGGAGCTACTTAATGAATACTTTACTTCAATATCTTAGTGATTGTAGTGATGACTTGCAGCAGACTGAAAAGCCTGAGCATGAAGATGTTACGAAAGAGGATGTAATGGAGCTTTTGGAAAACATCAAATCGGATATGTCGCCGGTACCGGACACAATATACCCCAGGATACCGTGGGAGTCGAGGGAAGAGATTGCTGAGGCGCTGGTGATGATCTTTGCATCATTAATGGAGACGTGGGAGGTTCCGCAAGATTGGAGGCTTGTGGATGTTGCTCCTTTATTCAGGAAAGGGAGAAGAGATAGCCCAGGAAATTATACACAGTGAGTATTACCTCAGCGGTTGGTAAATTGATGAAGAAGATCCGGAGAGGCAGGATTTATGAACATTTGGAGAGGTATAATATGTTTAGGAGTTGTCAGCATGGCTTTGTAAAGGGCAGATCGTGCCTTACGAGAATGATTGCATTTTTGTGGGGATGTGAACTGACACATTGATAAGAGCAGTTGATGCGCTGTATATGGATTTCAGCAAAATATTTTATAAGGTACCCCATGCAGGGCTTACTGAGAAAGCAAGGAGGAATGGGATCCAAGGGGATATTGCTTTGTGGATACACCACTGGCTTGCCACAGAATGCAAAGTGTGATTGTAGACGGGTCATATTCTGCACGGAATTCGGTCACCAGTAGAGTGCATCAGGGATTTGTTCTGAGACCCTTATTCTTCGTGACATTTATAAATGAACTGGATGAAGACCTGGAGGGATGTGTTCGTACATTTGCTGATGACACATTGTTTGAGTTTTTGTGGATAGTTGGAGGGCTGTCAGAAGCTACAGCGGGGCGTTGATAGGATGCATTACCGGCTGAGAATTGGCAGATGGAGTTCAACCCAGTTCAGTGTGAAGTGATTCATTTTGGTAGGTCAAATACGATGGCAGAATATAGTATTAATGGTTAGTCCCTTGGCAGTGTGGAGAATCAGGGGGATCTTAGGGTCCGAGTCCACAGGACGCTCAAAGCAGCTGCGCATGTTGACTCTGTGGTTGAGAATGCGTATGGTATATTGGCCTTCATCAATCGTGGATTTTAAATTTAGGAGCCGAGAGGTAATGTTGCAGCCATATAGGACCCTGGTCAGATCCTACCTGGAGAACTGTGCACAGTTCTGGTCAACTCACTATAGGAAAGACGTGGAATCCATAGAAAGGGTGCAGAGGAGATTGACGAGGACGTTTACTGGAATTCAGAGCATGCCTTGTGAGAATAGGTTGGGTGAACTCAGACTTCTTTCCTTGGAGCGACGGAGGGTGAGAGGTGACCTGATAGAGGTGTACAAGATGATGACAGGCATTGATTGTGCGGATCGTCAGAGGCTTTTTCCCAGGACGGAAATCGCTCGCACGAGAGGACAGGATTTTAAGCTGCTTGGAAGTGGGTACAGAGGAGATGTTAGGGGTAAGTTTTTTTTTTACTCAGAGAGTGGTGAGTGCATGTAATCGGCTGCAGGTAGCGGTGTTGGAGGCGGAACCGAAAGGGTCTTTCATGGGACTCCTGGATGGCTACAGGGAGCTTCGAAAAATAGATGGCTATGGATAAATCCTAGGTAGTTCTGAGATAGGGACATGTTCGTTAACAAGGTCTCAGATGGTACACTGTTCTGGAAGATGATTGTATAGGAGTCGGGAGATCACGTTGCAGATGTACATTGACGCCACTCTTGTTCAGTGTCGGTCGCCCTGATATAGGAAAGGCCACTGTGCTGGAAGGTTGACGAGCATGTTGGACTCGGGGGACTGAGACATGGAGAGATGTCGGGCAGGTCGGGACTTTATTCCTTGGAGCGCAGGGGCGACCTTACAGAATTGTATAAAGCCACGAGGGGGGCAGGCAGGGTGAATGAGCACAGACGTTCCTCAGGTCCGCGGTATCGGGAACCATAGGGTACAGGATTGGCGAGAGATTCGATGGCGTGGAGGGTGGGAAATGAGTGAGGGAGGGGTGTTAGAGTGGGAGGTGGTAGACCGAGATGAGAGGGGATAAAGAGAACGAGAGAGGGGGAGAATAGGGGTGGAGATAGGGACGGAGGGCGATGCGTGGAGAGATGGGGAGAAAGAAGGGCATAAATGGGGAAACATTTGGAGGAGATTAGTTGAGGAGAATCGGGAACCGAGTAGAGGAGGCGACTGGGGTAGGAGAGGGGCAGAGAGAGAGGGGTGGGTAGTGTGGGAAGATGGAGGAGTGAGAGTAGAGCAGAGAGAATGAGCAGAACGCGGATGTTGCCGGATTGGAGTGAGGAACTTATGGATAGAGGTCGGGCAGGTTGTGACTTTATTCCTTGGAGGGTAAGGGTGACCACACAGAGACGTATAAAATAAAGAGCAGTGAGGGCGTACAGTTATTTTCCGTAGACTTAGAGAATCATGGACAAGAGCGCACAAGTCAAAGGAGAGATGGGAAAGGGATTTAATTCGGGCCCGTCTGACGACCTTTCATTTCCCAGATGGTGGTCAGCCTATGGGACGAGCTGAGAAAAGAACTGGCATAAGCAGGTGCTTTAGAAACTTGGACACATGGGAGCATGACACTGACCGCTACAATATTACGTCATCGCTATGAACTCTGACCTGTTTGTGCAGCGGTTGACAACTCGCCGGGTCCCGAGGAAATGGGAGGATCTTCGACCTCATCGACGCGGGGTTTCTTTTTCCGAACGTTCAGCTCTGAGTAGGTGGATTTCAGACCTTCTGGGAGACAGGCAGATTAGGAAGAGAGTGAGTGCGGTAGGGAATGGGGGAGAGTGTCGGAGAGAGACAGATGACAGAGAGAGAGGTAAGTGAAGGGAGAGGGGGTGTGAGACAACAAGAGAGAGAGAGTGCGGGAGAACAGGGAGAGAGAGAGAGAGAGAGAGAGAGAGAGAGAGAGAGAGAGGACAGAGACTTGGAGACTGAGAAGGCGAAAACGATGGACAACGAGGCGAGAGTGCGATGTGGGCATTGGGGCAGGAAAATGCGAGACAAAGAACGGGTAGAGAAAGGGGAGAGGGGACATATTGTGTTGGGAAGAGTAGAGAGATAGGCGTGAGAGTTGAATAGAGGGGAATGAGAAAGGAGAATGATGGAAGCTGGAAGTGGGAGAGGGATGGGGAGGCGAGAAGGGGGAATGATGGAGGCTGGGAGAGGGATGGGGAGGCGAGAAGAAAAGAATTTCAATGAGGGGGAACAAAGAGGGTGGGAGGGCGTCGGGGAACGGGAGAGAGGGTCGGATAGAAAGGGAAGGAATGGCGGGGAGAGGAGTTAAAATGGGCGGGGTTGACGGGCGTATAAGTGAGCAGAGAAAGAGCGACATAGTACAAAAGGGAGATCGAGAGCGGTATAGACGGTGACTGTGATAGAAGAGAGGCCGGAGAGAGACGGGGCAATGAGAGAGGGCGAAGAAAAGGGGACAGCGGGACACAATAGGGGAGGTAGAGTGAGGGAGAGACAGGCGAGGGAGGGAGAGAGGAAACGGGGTGAGAGAAGGGAAAGAGGGAAAGGAGAATGTGGTTACAAAGGGAGAGATGGGTTACGGTTTTATACCGCGCTCCTTCTCAGCGTCTCTCCCACAGTCCTCCCTCCTCACCACAACGACACGGAAATAACACATCTCCACCACCCCCGCCCCAGACCGCTTGCTCCTCATTGTCCCTTCCTCCACATGCCCCATACCATGCTATCTTCCCGACAACACTCCTTCCACACTTCGTCCCACAGCGCTATCTCTAATACGCCCCTCCCAGGGCGCAACACTCCGCACTGATAATCAAAGAGAGTTACCCGCTCTTCGCCTCTCTCACGAGTTCACTCCGTGTTATTCTGAAACAGGGGATCATTAGGGTCAACTGTACGTTTGCTCTGAGATCTCTGGACAGGATTGGTAACGTCACCGTAACAGGGACAAACTAACAACGATGAAACTGACCTCGATCTGTCCGGACCCGGGGCGCCGAGGGGGTCTTGAAATTAACTTCCGCGTACGATACAACAGGTTCAGCTGGGGACAGAAGATTGAGAGTCAGTCACAGAGTGAAGCTCCCTCCACACAGTCCCAATATACACCCCCGGGGTCAAACACAGAGTGAATCTCCCTCCACACCATCCCATCACACACTCCCGGGTTCAGACACAGAGTGAATCTCCATCCACACCCTCCCATCACACACCCTAGTGGACAGACACAAACAGCATTTCCCTCGCAACGTGTTTCTGCCCGTCTTTCCTCGGGAAGGAGTTTCAGAGTACGTTTTTGTGAACTTCTCTTTCATGTAAGTTTCGCTGTCGTCCATTCTGACGAGGATTATCTGCGTCTCTGTGCTCAGAAAGGGGAAGGAATCGTTGACAAATGAAGCCCGTGTTTACAGGGGAGTTTGACCGGCACCAACAAACACCAAATTATGTGCAGATAAAGGGATAGGCCGAGAGCAGGGGAGGAGGTACCGGCCAGGAGAAAGATTGAGGGTGTGAAGGCGGGGACTCTTGAGAGGTGAGAGCGGCGGGAGGTGGAGTTGTGAGAGTGAGGAGAAAGAGGTAGGGGGGAGAATGAGGGAAGGACGGGGGAGGTCGGAAAGAGATATATGGGTGACACTGGGCAGGGAGGGAAGACCGGAGATAAAGAGTGTGTAAGGTCAGATGCAGCAGATAATGGGTACAGAGAGCGGGTAAATAGAAAGGGAGAGGGAGAGAATAGGCGGAGTGAGGGATGGAGAATAGGGCGGTGGGAGAAGAGTGGTGAGTTGGGGTGAAAGAAAGGCATAGATGGGGAAACGTTTGCAGGAGAATAGTTGGGCAGAATGGGGAACAGATTAGAGGAGGCGACTGGGGTATGAGACGGGCAGAGAGAGTGGGGTGGTTAGTCTGGGAAGATGGGGGAGTGAATAGAGCAGAGAGAAGGAGGATGTTACCGGATTGGAATGAACAATATATAGATAGAGATCGGGCAGGTTGGGTCTTTAATTCTCGGAGTGTCGGGGTGACCATACGAAGGCATATGAAAACACGAGCGGTGAATGCGTACGGTTATTTTCCGCAGACTTGGAGAATCGAGGACCAGAGCGCACAGGTCTCAGGTGAAAGGGGAAAGAGATTTCATTGTGGACCGTGTGACAGCCTTTCATTACCCAGATGGTGGTCAGCCTATGGGACGAGCTGACAGGTGAAGTGGTCTAAGCAGATGCATTAGAATCTTGGACTCTTGGGAATATAACACGTGACCGCTCCAGATTGACGTCATCGCTGTGAACTCTGACCTGTTCTTGCAGCGGTTGACCGCCCGCCGGGACCCGAGGAAATGGGAGAGTGTTCGTCCTTATCGATGCGGGGTTTCTTTTTCCGAACGTTCAGCTCTGAGTAGGTGGTGTTCTGACCGTCTGAGAGAGAGAGCCGCACAGGCAGATTAGGAAGAGAGTGAGAGCGGTAGGGAATGGGGGAGGGAGTCGGGGAGAGAGAGACGCGAGAGCGGTGAAGTGGAGGGAGATAGGGTGAGAGAGAACGGGTAGAGAGAGAGGGGACAGGGACGTGGAGACAGAGAGGAGGCGAAAACGACGGAGAGAGAGGGGAGAGTGCGATGTGGGTATTGGGCAGGAAAATGCGATAGAAAGGACGGGGAGAGAAAAGGGAGAGGGGACAGTGTCGGGGGAGAGCGGAGAGGCGTGAGAGATGAATGGCGTAGAAAGAGAATGGAGAGGGAGGGAGGGTGGAAGTGGGAGACGGATGGGGAAGTAAGAACAAGAGAATTTCAGTGAGAGGGGTAGGCGAGAGTGGGCAGAGCGACGGGGTGCATGAGAGAGGGTGGTCAGAGAGAGAAGGCGTGGAGTGGAGATGAGTGGCAAACGTAGGGACGGAGAGGTGAGAGGAAAGGGCGGGGTTGACGGGGGTATGAGAGTGAGCTGAGAGAGAGCGATAGAGTGCGAGAGGGAGATCGAGAGTGGTATAGACGGTGACTGTGAAAGAAGAGAGACGGGAGGGAGAGGTGGCAATGAGAGAGGTGGAAGAGTTCGGGACAGCAGGAGACAGTAGGGGAAATAGTGTGAGGGAGGGACAGGCGAGGGAGGGAGATTGGAGACGGGGTGAGAGAACAGGAAAAATGGAAAAGAGAGTGGGGTTAGAAAAGGTAGAGAGGGGTTAAGGTTTTATACCGCGCTACTTCCCAGCGTCCCACCCACAGTCCTCCCTCCTAACCACATCGACACGGAACTAACTCATATTCACCACCCGTACCCCACACAGCTTGCTCCTCATTGCCCCTTCCTGCGCAGGCCCCATACCATGCCATCTTCCCACAGCACTCCCTCCACCCTCCACCCCACGGCGCTACCTCTAATCCGCCCCTCCCAGGGCGTAATACTCCGCACCGACCACCAATGAGAGCTCTTCGCATCTCCCACGCGTTCGCTCCGTGTTGTTCTCAAACACTGAATCAGTGGGGTCAACTGTACGTTTGCCCTGAGATCTCCCAACAGGATTGGAAACGTCACCCAAACAGGGACAAACTAACAAAGATGTAACTGACCTCGATCTTTCCGGACCCGAGGCGCCGAGGGGGTCTTTAACTTAACTTCCGCGTACGATACATCAGGTTCAGCTGGGTACAGAAGATTGAGAGTCAGTCACAGAGTCAAGCTCCCTCCACACAGTCCCAATACACACCCCAGTGGTCAGACACAGAGTGATCCCCCTCCACAAGGTCTCATCACACAATCCCGGGGTTAAACACAGAGTGAATCTCCCTCCACACAGTCCCAATACACACTCCCGGGGTCAGACACAGAGTGATCCCCCTCCATAAGGATTCATCACACACTCCCGGAGTCAGACACAGTGTGAAGCTCCCTCCACACCGTCCCATCACACACTCACCGGATCGGACACTGAAACAAATTCCCTTCACAACTGCCCATCACACACCACCGTTGCCAGACACAAACCGAATCTCTCTCGCAACGTATTTGTGCCCGACTTTCCCCGAGAAGGGGTCTCAAAGTCCGTTTTCGTGAACTTCACATTCATGTAAGTCTCGTTGTCGTCCGACCTGTCGAGGATTCTCTGCGTCTCTGAGCTCAGAAAGGGGAAGTAACCGTTGTCCAGGGAAGCCCGTGTTTACAGGGGAGTCTGTCCGGCACCAACAAACACCAGATGATGTGCAGATAAAGGGAGAGGCCGAGAGATGGGGAGGAGGTGCCGGCCAGGAGGCAGATTGAGGCTGTGAAGGCGGGTGTTCTCGAGATGTGAGAGCGGCCGGGGGAGGAGTTGTGAGAATGGGGAGAAAGAGGGAGAGAATGAGGGAAGGATGGGGGAGGTCAGAGAGAGGTAAATAAGTGACAGGGACAGGGAGGAAGGAGCGGAGATAAAGAGGGTTTAGGGTCAGATGTAGCAGAGAATGGGTACAGAGTGGGTGAAACGACGGGGTATATATAAATTTAATTTAGTGGTGGGAGGGACAAAGCAAAAGGCGAGCTGACGGTGGAAAGCAATGCAGAAAGAGGGACATTGAGGGGGCGTTATCTCAGAGGGAGGAGGGACTGTGCTACAGAGAGGGAAGAGGGATACAGCGGAGGGCCTATGGATGGAGATATAAATAGAAAGGGGGGATAACGGAGTGGAAGAAGGGGATTAGAGAGGGATGAAATAAGTGAGAATCGTGGAGAATCGTATCCCCTCGAACCCAACCCCCACACGCAGTTGGTTCCTGGTTTGATCGTCGGACCCTCCCACTGCTCTGCTCATCGCTTCTGTCTATCCGTCTGGCTCTCTGCAGAAGTCATTGTCTCCCTATCTCTCCCCATAAATGTAGCAATCCCGCTTCAGGTTCGCTGGAAACGAAGAGCAGATAGCGAAGATAGTGGTTGTGTGCGTGAGGATGTGCTGGTGTGTGTGTGTGTGTGTGTGTGTGTGTGTGTGTGTGTGTGTGTGTGTGTGTGTGTGTGTGTGTGTGTGTGTGTGTGTGTGTGTGTGTAAGACAGAGAGACCGTATAATGTGCTGCGTGAGGATCAAGGATGCAAGGATTGGCAGGGCAGAAATGGCCAGTGAAAGGGTGAAGGGTGTTAAGTTTGCAGAAACTGAAGCAAGTGTTGTGGAACCACACGACCGGCCTGTGCAGACGGAGCTACTGAGATGCTCAGAACCCGGAGATACACATCCAGTGGAAGTGCCAGAGGGAGAGTGTGCTGGAGCGAGTGACAAATGGAATTGGGAAGTATTGGAGGGTTATTGGCTAAGTGCGGGCCAGTGGACTAGGTGAGAGTAAGCGTTCGGCACGGATTCGAAAGGCCGAGATGGCCTGTTTTTGTGTAGCAATGGTTATATGTATATATGAGTGAGATGGGGGTAGAGACGGTATGCATGTGTGGGCGCAGAGCGAGAGAGCGAGATCGAGAGAGAGGGAGAGAGATAGAGCTATAATCCCTGGACCGTCCGAACAAACACATAAAGGGTCAGAAACAAAGTGCAGATACCGCCACACCATCCCTACACACACTCCCAGGCTCAGGCACAGAGGGAATCTCCCTCCGGAACGTCCCATCACACAGTCCCGAGGTCAGACACAGAGTGAATCTCCCTCCGGAACGTACCATCACACAGTCCCGAGGTCAGACACAGAGTGAATCTCCCTCCGGAACGTACCATCACACACTCCCGAGGTCAGACACAGAGTGAATCTCCCTGCACACCGTCCCATCACACAGTCCCGGGTTCAGACCCAGAGTGAATCTCCCTCCACTCCGTACCATCACACACTCCCGGGTTCAGACCCAGAGTGAATCTCCCTCCACTCCGTACCATCACACACTCCCGGGGTCAGACCCAGAGTGAATCTCCCTGCACACCGTCCCATCACACACTCCCGGGTTCAGACCCAGAGTGAATCTCCCTTCACACCGTCCCATCACACACACCCGGGCTCAGACTCAGAGTGAATCTCCCTCCACACCGTCCCAACACACAATCCCAGGATCAGACTCAGAGTGAATCTCCCTCCACACCGTCCCAACACACAATCCCAGGATCAGACACAGAGGGAATCTCCCTCCACTCCGTCCGATCACATAATCCCTGGGTCAGACACAGAGTGAATCCCCCTCCTTACCGTCCCATCACACACTCCCGGGGTCAGACACAGAGTGAAGCTTCCTCAAACAGTAAGTACACTGCATATGCTGTGTATGTCTTGAAGATTCCTCCAACCGTTCCACCAAATGCTCCCGAGATGAGACACAAAATGAAGCTCCCGACAGACAGACCCATCAGACAGTTCCAGGGTCAGAACACAAGAGAATCTCCCTAAATATGTGTGTGCGTGTGTGTGTGTGTGTGTGTGTGTGTGTGTGTGTGTGTGTGTGTGTGTGTGTGTGTGTGTGTGTGTGTGTGTGTGTGTGTGTGACCGGGTTCTGTGCGGTGGGAAAGGGGAGGAGAGAATAGGAGAGGGAAGGGGTCTTAAGATTGCAGATATTGAAGCAAGTGGTGTGCAACCACGTGACCGGCCTGTGCATACAGAGCTGTGGAGACACTCAGATCCTGGTGATAGGTATCCACTGGAGGGGGCGAGGTGTAATACTACACGTCATCTCTCCCTCATGCTCCCCACTAACGCCTGTGACACATAGAGTGAGGAGAATGTGGGTAGGGAGAGACGTAGCTTT
>NW_026779132.1:45000-151339 GCF_030144855.1 Hypanus sabinus | reverse complement strand
TCTCTACGTTTCTCTGGTTCTGTGTTCTCAGTTCATCCCATGCATTCAATGCTAACAGCATTCTTTCCTCACACTATCACTCTGTTACATTTGCTCCCGAGGCCACTGTCTCTACCCTGAGAGGCGGTGACCGCAGAACGATAAAAACATTGTGCAACTCTTCCTGCAGCTATAGTGGGCCGTTACCCTGGAAACGGAGGAAGCAGCTCACCAAAAATAACCGAAAAGGGAAATAACAAACCTAACATCGTATGCTATGAGTTTCATTATGACAAAGGTTAACACTGCAGCCATTTTGGAATGAAGAATCTAAAACTGTAAAGTCTGCCTTTAACGTTCTGCATTCACTTAATTCTCTAGTAGTCTGGCTAACAAATATGATCAATAGTTAGCGATCAATAATATATTAATCTCTGTCAGAAATATACCCAGTGACAGCCTCAATCACCATCTGTTGCAACAGACTCCACAGATCGACGACTCTTTGGCTGAAGAAGTTTCTCTCATCTCAGTTTTAAAGGGAAGCTTGTTTATTCCGAGGCTGTCCTCTCAGACCCCAGACTCGCCGTCTGATGGAAATATCCTCCCCATGTCCAATATATCCTGGCTGTTCAGCATTCTGTAGGTTTAAATATGATCCCGTCCTCCTCTCTACTTCTGAACTCCTTAGAGTACAGGCCCAGAGTCATCAAATGCTTGTCCGACATAAACGCTCTCATTCCTGAGATTACTCCTGTGAACCACGTGAGCAACAGTTCTACTGAACACATTTCCAGGAATTACAGGGAATGTGGTACCAGGACAATATACAGGGGAAAAGTTGCGGTTTCTTCACTGTTCCACCAAGTATCAGCAAACAGGCGCTTGTGCATACGTCCATTTCCAGAGGAAAAAGCTTAGTGATTTGGGTTCATAATCGTTCATCAGAATGGCTTCAAATATTTTCCATTTTTGGTGCAGGTTTCCAGCATCCTGAGATTCCGCCGAATTTCCATCGATTGACAGACAGGTGACAGTGGCGGGGGGCGGGGAGGAATTTCCAAACACAGATTGAACACCAAACTCACGGGTCTATTTCTACTGTTGCAAACACGGAAGAGTCCATTCCCACAGTTTCTAACTGTAAGGGATGGGATGGTAACATATCCTCTCCTCAGAAAAGTAGTCATTACTTCCAAAGGAATTCCAGAAACAAACATCTGAACCCAGGACAGAAATACTCGTTCAACACCTCATAAAACTGGGCAGGTTGAGCACCGGGTCCATTGTAGTTGGATCTAAAACTGTGTTATCTCAGGACCCAACCTCACAGTGTCACACTGCTGAATCTGACACTCTCCGACCCCCGAATCCTCAGACATCGTCCTCACATCTCACAGCGAGTGGTGTAATCAGAAATCTCCCCACAACCAATGCCCAGCACCCCAAGCCTTTTGATTCACTGTGAAGGGAGGAACATCCAGCCCCCATCTGTGAAGTACTGACCTGGGTCAAATCCCAGATACTGTCAGGTCTAAATGCCGAGTGTTTCCCAGGATTACAGCTCAGTCAGGACTCCTTGTTGCCAGTAATATGCTGCAGTGTCCCGGCCATTCAGAGTTCAAACACCAACACTCCGACATCAACCTGCGTCTGAACGGGAACCTGATGAACCTCTGACTGAGCCAGATAGCGGGCTGGAAAACCTGGGCGCGGGGCACCAGCAGGCGGGTATAATGTTTCACATTGTCTCCACCAGCTAAACTGAACACATTTTATCATTATCCTATTGTTAAATGAGATCTTGCCCAGCACAATTGACCACCACATTTCCTGTAGTCTAACAGGAATAAAACGCGTTTAAAAATAAAATTGAATGTAAAGTGCTGGAAACTCGGTACATCAGATTGGATGTGTGTAAAGAGAAACTGTGGAAGACCCAGTATCAGAACTGGGAAGGTCCAAGATGCTGCCCGATCCGCTGAACGTTTCCAGCATTTTCTATTTTTTTTACTTTAAATGATGCACAACTATTAACTGATAACAACTTATTTATAACGGCCTGAACAAAGTAGCGCAAATGTAATACATTAGATACATTCGAAGCTGGCTGTTACTGCAGAGTTTCAATTTTGCGATCTTTCTGGCGAGCGGCATCTTCAAGAACTAAAATTCTTGCTTCTTGTTGTTGTGAATCCAGTGTAAGAGATTGAAGCTTTGCATCGACTGTCTTTAAAATTTCAACGAATGTAGAAAGCTTTGAGGTTAATTTATTCTCCAGTTTTTCAAGTCTCTCGTCCATAAGTTTAGCAATTGCTTCCAGAGTTAACGGTTCTCTCGTCTGTTTCGATTCCTTTTGTTTAGACATTTCAACGGGTTGAAAATGATTCAAACAGATGAAAAAGATTTTATAAGTATGAACCCCTTTAGAATAGGTATAAACTGGTCAATTAGGGGGTGCTTGCAGGTAGAAAAAAGTAAAAGGATTGGAGCGAAGCCGAAAACTGTTTCACTCCATAAGCGCCATCTTGAGACTCCTCGAGAATCAGCTTCTCGTGTTGCATGTTAAAAACCCGAATAACTCAGTTTTCATGGAGTTCCTGCATTTTGGGGATGGGTTTGCTGGGCGTGCTGTGGAGCTTTGGCGATAGTATCGCTTCCCTGAAATATGAACCATATTCAGATTTAATTAGAAAGTGAATGTGGGTCATCTGTACATGATTTAATAAAATTAATTTGAAAAGGAATAAATCGTGTACTTATTTATTAGTTTTCATAGAAGGTACTCAAATATTTAGGCGTTGATCTCTGACAACTGTAAGGGCTAATTTCTGTAACAAGGCATATCGCGGGGTAACATCGAATATAATGTCTACAGGATCGGGAATAGAAGATCGCCTTCTATTGCTGGGGTGGCTGGTCAATTGAGGAGGTTCTGGTACAGCTGAGTGGCACTGCCGATCACGAAATAAGCTAAAATAACACAGGATCTTTTGAAAGGTTATGTAACGCCTTTCCAAAATTTGTATTCTTGTATAAATTATTGAGAAAGAATATTTTCTATTCTCAATATCTGCTGAAGTTTTTGGAGGCTGTTGTGCAGTATTCGAAATGTTTTTGCCCCTTTTATTCGCTGTTTTGGATGATACCGCTTGACAGATCGGAAAATATGGAATAAGGATGTTATTGACCGTAGCTATCTGTTGCTTTATGGAGATCCAATGTCGGATGCAAATCGTCTGGTCTCTTTAACATTGAAATGACGCTTGTCCTAATTCAATACTGTGTTCCATCCGGCCCATTCCAAACATTCATACATTCTATTCCTACCTCGAGCTAATTCTTATCAGATACGAATGAGACACTTTCAGTTACCAGCATCGGGATGTTTTATATGATATTTTTTATTTTATTACCAAACTAAAAGCGCGGATCTTCAACAAAACATTGCCTGTTGTAAGACGTGTGCGAGCTGGAACTGAGTTCTGCTCATGGGAGAAAGCCTTAGGTGATCTGACATTTCTCTTGATCAATTTCCGGATAAGCGTCCAAGGAGACAGTATCAACGTTCTCAACTCTGCCCTGAAGTTAGTTTGGGTTGCTGCATAAATACACGTGTTTGTACAAGAACTCATGTTCGTGAGCAGAGTCCCGGTTTGAGCAGCGATATATCGGGCAGAGTAATAGTCCCGATCAAAATACATGTTTAGGCTGGCGATAAAATTGGTCACTGCCGACGGCAGCCAAAATAGTATAAAGCTGCCCGATACACAGAACAGTAATATGATGCCCTTTTTCCTGTTCTCCATTTCCCTGTCACGTTCAATCTTACTCTTATGGGTTCGGAAGCTACGCCGGGATTTGCTGGTCACTAAGATATGCCTGGCAGTCATCCCATTACATAGAAGTATTAAACCAAATGCGCACAGCAGGTTTTGAAAGGTTTTGAATCTGCTGAGCGCGACGAACGTTAGAGAGTTGAAGATGTCCAATTTCGGGCGAATACCCCACGAAATATTTCCAATTATTCGTTGAGGCTGAAATGCAAACAAGAGGGGTATATTCTCCAAGCAAAGCCCCGCCAGTATTACTGCTGCCAGGATTCTGGCTGTCTTCACTCTGCAGTATTTTGTTTTAAACTTCTGACAACATATGGCAACATATCGATCACAGGTGAAGGCCACCGTGTACCACCGTGATAGTTCCAGAGTGACCGCCAGCACGTAGATCGTGGCTTCAAGGACTTCCGTATAATGCAGAAATGAACTGGACAGGCGGAATATTAAAATCTCATAGACAAGGACATTGATGAGAATGACCGATAGATCTGACACCGCCATCATCGTCATGTAGGCAGAGATGCATTTGGAAAGACCGCATTTTCCTCGGGACAGAATAATAATTGTTAACAAATTAGCTGCAACAGAAAGAAACACCAACAGATAAAGACATCACTGAAGGAGGAAGACTGGTGAATCTGACAACTTATTTCTGAAATGCGTTCGGATGTATTTCTGTTTAGTCCGGTGGTCTGAGAGTGAGCATAGGCAGGACGGAAAGGCACTTCGCAGTGTGATCTTCACCGGCTGGAAACGGGCTGAGAAACAGCCCGTGTAATTTACTGGGAGCCTGGGTAATGTGCTGCCCTGCAGGAGGGTAAACCAGGTTACCATTGTATGGTGAATGGTAGGTTGTGAGGTGATCCGCATAAAAGAAACGGAGCTGTAAATACAGACCCGTCATTCATTTAGAGTAAAACACTGGGTAAACCGGGTGGCACAGAGATCATTTTGCACATCGGCCATCATAAATCAGGACTTTGAGCACTGGGGTTGAGTTATTGAGTTGAATTTGTACAATACGTAATTAAAGCCGAATCCGTAGTATTGTTTACAATTCTACTTATCTCAGTACGGGAAGTATATCAAAATTCGTGACAGTGTTCAAAATATTTACAAGGATACAGACGGGAATAAGCAATCTTTGTATCCATTAGGGGTATAATTGGTGTAAATGTATTTCAGCCTTTTCCTCTCAGATTGTGTGAAATTATTTTGAACGACAATAGGATTAGCGTGAAAGCTGAATTACTTCGGGGGTAATCTGAGAGAGATTATTTACTCAGAGTTTGCTGCGAGTGTGGAAACAGCTCCCCGCGGAGCGGACGGTGCGGGACCTGTTGTACCACGCAAGATAATCTTGTAAAGGGCCAAGGTGAGAGGGAGGCAGAGGAATATCAGTCAGGTGCCGGTAGATAGGACCGCAGAGGTTCAGGTTGACATGGCGGGCCGAATGGCCACTTCATGTGTAGTAGTACACTTTTATTCTCCGACAGGCACGATGAAAAATACATTCCCTCCTGAGCGAAACACTACTGCTATTTCAGCGATGGCATCCCTCGGTTCCCTTTGCACCGGACATGAGGAGACGGCCTCCTGTGTCCAGAGGAAAGTCTCCTCACCGGCCGTGTGGACACGGAACGATACAGCGTCTATTGAGCAGCTTGTATAATGGACACATTGCGGCGCATCTTCGGATCATACTTCATAAAGAATATCAATGTCCTGCCGAAGGCCAATAGCTGTTAGACACTGTATTAATACGACTTACCGGGTAAACCAAACACCGCTAGAACAGGGTAACAAACGTCTTTCACCTGTAGGATCGCCGGTCGACTCATGTTCGATTGCTTGAATTATCTCCCGTTGTGCAGTTCACATCAGCGTGTGACTCGGACCACGATACCCTGCTAATTTATAGGGAACACGAATTCTCCATCACGGGTAGGCGGGTTGTGCAATGAATGACGTTACTTACAGCCGATGAACAAACAAGGGTTGATGTTCCGCTCCGGTGCCACCTGTTCCCCAGCTGATAGACTGAGCAGCTGGATCATGAAGCTCCTTCATTCACATTCCACAACAGAACACCCCCACCACCGAGGGAGTGACGTCAGCGCTCCCCTCGCCCGCGGAGAGCATCGCTCCAGGAGGGTCCTTTCGTTGTCCCACAGTAACTCAGTGAAGAGGTCCCGCTCCGTTCCGTAACTGCATTTGTTACACAGCGTCCTGCTGATTCCCACTGACTATAACATTACTGATGCTGCGTTTGCCTTTCCTTTTCACAGAATAATTCTTCAATAATTTTTCTCATCATGCGTCCAGTCTGATGTCAATCCGTTAGTCTTTGTTAGTGTTGCATCTCGGCGGAATGAATCTCTGGCTGAATGTACTCCTGTTCCTAACCAGTACATTTCTGAGTCGATGGGAGTCATTGCCTATGATGGCATGCAACTTGGACAGCATCCTCTTTTCGGACACCACAGTCAGAGAGTCCAGTTCCACCCCCACAACATCACTGGCATTACGAATGAGTTTGTTGATTCTGTTGGTGTCTGCTACCCTCAGCCTGCTACCCCAGCACACAACAGCAAACATGATAGCACTGGCCAACACAGACTCGTAGAACATCCTCAGCATCGTCCGGCAGATGTTAAAGGACCTCAGTCTTCTCAGGAATTAAAGACGGCTCTGACCATTCTTGTAGACAGCCTCAGTGTTCTTTGACCAGTCCAGTTAATTGTCAATTCGTATCCCCAGGTATTTGTAATCCTCCACCATGTCCACACTGACCCCTTGGATGGAAACAGGGTTCACCGGTATCTTAGCCCTCCTCAGGTCCACCACCAGCTCCTTAGTTTTTTTTCAGATTAAGCTGCAGATGATTCTGCTCACACCATGTGACAAAGTTTCCCACCGTAGCTCTGTACTCAGCCCCATCTCCCTTGCTGATGCATCAAACTATGGCAGAGTCATTATGGTGCATTTATGAATTTATGATGGTCATTCGTGGGCTTAAAGCAAGATTTTGGTGAATGATGTTTGCCACCTGATTGTATTTTTGAAAACAATCAGACTGAGTTAAACTGCTGCAGGGTCCCGGGAAGTGTTGGATTGTGTTTGGATTCTCACGGCATTTTCTGCATTCATCACCTTGTTTGAAAGTATTTTATGTGTTTTTGATAATTTTTATGTTAACCACCTTGTCCTGTATTTCCATGAGGAATCTCACCTTCTGCGAAGACATCGCCCACTTTGAGTCGCGTGTTCGTGGCTTTCTTAACAAACATCGAGTCTGCTCAGATAGTTGGGATGTCTCCCATAGAGGGTCATACACGTTCCACTGGTTAGCAGTTTCTTCAAGTGATGATTCACTTTTCTAAGTTGGCCTCTCATTTAAGCTTCCTGGTGTGTACTTCATATCACATTTGGATACTTCCGCATGGAATGCTGAATCCTGCTTATTTTTGAAGAAATTATACACTCAGGAGTTTTAGCTGACTGTTGTGGCAGTTTTTATTGTCTGTAATTACTCGTCCGCCTTCTGTTCTCGGTAGTGTTGATCTAAGTGCGTTTCAGTGTTAACACTATTTTCTAAATTTGTCATTTCAGTTGTTTTTATTCTTTGTAAGTTTTCCAGATCAGAAGGGGACCAAGGTATTTTTCATAATAAAGCCATTTATATGGGTATAGTGAAAGTGTTTACTCCCGTTGTTGTATTTGTTATACTATTGACTTCTGCTTGCCATATTTTCTTAAGGCTTGCAGTAAATTTTGTCAAACGTTTTCACTATTTGACAATATTTTCTAATTTCTTCCCTGTCGATATTCTAGTATCCAGATGAGTGGTCTTGGACTGAAACATTGGCTCCCAAGCAAGCCCGACTTGCTGAGCTCCTCCAGCACCTTCTTTGTATTCCTTTAGATTTCCAGCATCTGCAGTATCTGTTGTATCCCATATACTTGTCTGTTTCTGAAAAGGATAGAGTTTGATAGATTGTTCATTGATCAGGGCATGAACGGATACTGGAAGAGCGGAGGAGATTGGGGCTGAGAGGACAATTAGGTTAGCCATGATGAAATGGCGGAGCAGACTTGATGGGCCAAATAACCTAATTCTGCTTCTACATCTTATGGTCTTATATTTCATATCCATCTCTGCTATCTCTGCTGTCCCATTACATTTCGTACTCTGACGTCGCCTTTCGCGCCACCCCCCCCCAAAAAAAAACTTGCCAATAATTCAAAAGTATTGGGAAAGCTGAGCATAGATGGTATTACTGAGGAGAGAATGTGCTTTGTAATCTGAAAGCCCTGAGGGTAAATAAGACTCCCGGTCCAGCAGTGAGCACTCCAGTGTTCAAAACGGGGTGGTTGGAGAGTTTCTGAAAGTATTAGAGTCAGAGAACACTCTGCAGACTTATCCCTCCATACCCCCTGCATCCATGTACCCAGTCAAAACCTCTTACATGTTGAAATCGACCCTGCCATTTGTTCTGGCATCTCATTCAATATTCTCACTGCCTCTGAGTGAAGAACATCCCTTCTCCATCCACCCCCCCCCCTCCATGTTTCTCTAAAATAATGCGTAATTGCCTTTCAAGGATCACTAGATTTGGGACTGGTTCTGGCGGACTAAACGTCACTCCATTGTTTAAGAAGGGAAGGAGGCAGAAGAAAGGAAACGACAAGACAGTTAGTCTGACCTCAGAGGCTGGAGTCCATTCAGGAAGACTTTTCGGGTTACTTGGCGTTTCATAATAAAATAGGCCTTAATCAGCATGGTTTCCTTCAGGGGAAATCTTGTTTGAGAAATCCGTTGAATTCTTTGATGAAATAACAGGCAGGATAGACAAAAGAGAGACAGTGGATGTTGTTTGCTTGGATTTTCAGATGGTCTTTGACAAGGTCTTCCACATGAAGCTGCTGAACAGGATCACACCTCATGGTATTACGGGAAAGATACTAGCATCGGTCGAAGATTGGTTTACTGGCAGGAGACGGCCAGAATGCAAACCGATTCTGTTTGCTGCCGGTGGCGAATGGCGTTCCGCTGTCGGTATTGAGACCGCTTCTTTTCATGTTAACTCTGAATGATATGGATGACGGAATGGAAATATTAGTGAGGAACTTTGAAGTTGATCAAAGATAGGTATGGGACAGGTAGTTTAGAGAAAAGCAGGAGTCTGCAGCAGGTATTCGATAGGTTTAGGGAACAGGCAACGAAGTAGCAGATGAAATACAGTGTATGCGAGTGTACGGTCATGTACATTTGTTAGCAGGAACAAGGGCGTAGAAAAACAATTAAATGGGAGTAAATTCAAAAGTCGGAGAGGCATAGGTGCTTGCAGATTGTGTTGATGAAGGATGACAACTGTAATGTTAGCATATAAGAACTAGGATGTGACACTGTGGCTTTAAAACGCATTGGCCAGATCGCTCTTGGTGTTTTGTGAACAGTTTCCGACCTTCTATCTGAGAAAGAGATGTGCTCGTATTGGAGGGGGTTCCGGAGAAGGTTCACGAGAATGATTCCCGGAATGGTCAAGTATGAGGAGCATTATTTGGCTTTGACCCTGTACTCGCTGGCCTAGAAGAAAGAGAGGGAATGTCATTGAAACCTATTAAATATTGAAAGGCCTCGACAGAGTGGCCATGAAGTAGATGTACCATGTACTGTGTGAGTCTGGGACCAGAGGCCACGGCCTCAATATATAGGGCATCCACTGACAGCAGAGATGAGGAGGGGTTTCCTTAGTCAGGGAGTGGTAAATCTTTGGAATTCATTGCCACAGACGGAGTAGGTCATTGAGTGTATTTTAAATGGATATTCAAAGATCATGGGGAGAAGGCAGGAGGATATGGGGTTGAGAGAGATAATCAAGTGGACACGAAGGAATGGCGGAGCAGACTCGATTGGGTGAGCAGCCCCTGTCTGATATCTCATGGCTCATGGTCTGAAGAAGAGGCTAGTGAGGTTGCAGGAGGGTCAGGGTATTGTTAGGGTATCCAGGCCTGGATTATTGTATTCGGTTTTGGTCGTTCTGCTATAGGAGAGGGGACGTCGTTGGAATGAGTGGAGGGGAGATTTATGAGAATGGTGCCGGCACTTGAGGGACTGAGTTCTGGAGAGAGGTTGGGCAGGTTGGGACTTCACACCTTGAAGTCTAGGAGATTGAGGTGACCTTATGCAGGTGTTCCAAACTATCAGTGTACAGAAATGGGGAATGCGTGCAGTCCTTTTTCCCCGCTGTTGTGGAATCAACAACCAGAGGGCACCAGTTTAAGGTGAGAGGGGATTGATTTAATAGGAATCCCAGGGGAAAATTAGTAACCCACTCTCTCTTCCGGTTCATTGTTTAACTAACACGATGAGCGCACTCCCAGGTTGGTGGAGCAACACCTCATATTACATCCGGGTAGTTTACAACATGATGGCGTGATCATCGGTATCTTTACCTTCTACCTCCATCTATTCTTTTCATCAACCCACACGGCCGTCTCCTCCATTCTGTCTCCTCACTTCTCTCTTCTCCGCTGCTGATCGTCTCCCTCTGGTTCCTCTTTTACTTCCTTTTCTCCCCATTGTCCGCTCTCATTTCCGATCAGATTCCTTTTTTTCAGTCCTTTTCATTTTCCACCTACCACATCACAGCGTCTCACTTCATCTCCCCCCTCCCCCACCCACTCACCTTCACTCTTACCTGGCTTCAGCTATCACCTACCAGCTTGGACACTTTCCACTCCCCGCACCATCTTATTCCGGCTTCTCCCCACTTCCAGTCCTGATGAAGGGTCTCGGCAGGAAATCTCTGTTTTGCTTTATCCCCCTCTATATAAGCTACCAGACCTCCCGACTGCCATTTTGTGTATGTTACTCTGCATCTCCAACATCTGCAGAATCTCATCGGGACAGAGTGCAGAATGCAGAGACTACATCGGGTCTCTCTGTTGACGAGGAGGCCACACCTGGAAAACTGGAAACAGCAGATGACCCCAACAGGCACGATGTTGAAAAATTGCCTCAAATGGAAGGATCGTTTGGGACCCTAACTCTTCGTGAGGAGTGTAGTTTGGGGCAGGTCTAGTACTTCATCCACGTGCAGAATTGGCTTCCAGCCCTTTCCACCCCCCTTATCGCCGTAAACGTCCCCCTTTTGTTGACAACACTGCCACTTGGCGGTAATTTGCCGCAATAACAGGAACCCCTGATTTGTGGACTCCATTGTCACCAGGTGGCGCTCTGCCGCAATAATTCTGAGAGACAGAAAAGTGACGGTTCAGCCTGCCGAAATGTTAATTCAAGATTCAGGGTTGTTTAATTCCATTTTCAGCAGACAAATGTGATGTATGTCGAAATAATTCTTACTCCAGCTCCAATGCAACACAACAACACAATGGTGAAAACATATATTCACAGCTTACATATTGTGCACGGTTTGATTGTTTGTTCATAAAGTAAATAAAATGGGGTTGGGTGAGGAAGGATACCTGTCGTTCACACTGTCAGGGGGTTGAGTTTACCAGGAGACAAAGACTGCAGGGACGAGAGGTTTTCTATTGATTGTGTGTGGACCCCGCTGGCAATTCTGGTGTTGTGACCTGAATCGATACAAACACCACGCTGCCCACTCCACCAACAACACGGCACAGCCGGACACATAACAGGGGACTTTACAGTGGGTCGGGCAGCATCTGCGGATGGAAATGGACCGTCAACATTTCGGGCCGAGACCATCCCTCTGGTCTGAGTGTGGAGGGAAAATAGTCAGAGAAAAGAGGTGAGGGGTGGAGTTGGGCAAGAGCTGGGCAGTGAGATGTGGATCCAGGTGAGGGGGAGGTGGGAAGGTGGAAACCGTGGCAGGGATGGGAGGTGAGTGGTTGAGGCAACACGGGGCTGCAGAAGATGGAAAATAATTCCACAGAGGATTAACAAAGAGGTTCGAGAGTATTTATTATAAAGAGTGCAATGAGGATTCACCTGACTGATCCCTGGTGTGGTGGGGTCATTATATGAAGAAAGATCAAATATGATAAAACTTTCATTTAGTGAATCGAGGTCTAAGGGGTGAACACATTGAAATGCACAACATTACTCCCGGTTGAACCAGGGATCCCAGTCTCTGCAAAAGGGCGTGGACTCTCCGGGACTGAGATGAGGGGAAATGTCTCCACTCCGAGGGTGGTGAATCCCCACCATAGAGGTAGAATCCCCTACCTGGAGATTCTACACCCTCCAACCCGATACAACCTCTTTCTAATGAGTTTATTTATTATTTTATCAAAAAGCAACACAACCCTACTACCAACAAGACACACAAAATGCTGGTGGAACACAGCAGCCAGGCAGCGTCTATAGGGAGAAGCACTGTCGACGTTTCGGGCCGAGAACTTTCGTCAGGACTAAGGGAAAGGAAAGATAGTAAGAGATTTGAAAGTAGTGGGGGGAGGGGGAAATGCGAAATGATAGGAGAAGACCGGAGGGGGTGGGATGAAGCTCAGAGCTGGAAAGTTGATTGGCGAAAGTGATACAGAGCTGGAGAGGGGAAGGGATCATGGCAAGGGAGGCCTCGGGAGAAATAAAGGGGTTGGGGATGCACCAGAGGGAGATGAAGAACAGGCAAACAACTAAATATGTCAGGAATGGGGTAGGAAGGGGAGGAGGGGCATTAACGGAAGTTAGAGAAGTCAATGTTCAAGCCATCAGGTTGTAGGCTACCCAGCCGGTATATAAGGTGTTGTTCCTCCAACCTGAGTGTCTCGAAGCTCTTCGCTTCTTTTTGGATTCCAGACCTAACCAATTCCCCTCTACCACCACTCTCCTCCGTCTAAGATAATAGAACGAATCGTACGTTTTGGTTATATTACGTTAACCGAGAGGACTGTCCGGTTTTGGATTCTTCAGAAGCTAACTCTGTTAATAAATTTTCTATCATTTCTCTTCTCGGATCCTCAATTATGATCCAAGGTGGCGGCGTGACGCTGCTTGCAGCCGCCTCTCCGGAGCTGATATCGATGATTTGTCAAGCGGGGTGCCGTGCACAATCCTAATCGGATGAAAAACCGACGTAGGAGCACGGAGGAACATCTGGAAATCTCCAGGAAAGCCTCTTCGTTGCTACTGCTGCGGTAAGGTCCGAGTCTCTGCTGAGAAGAACAGGCCCCCAGTCCTCGGGGTCTCAATGCCGGTGGCCGTTGGCGGGGACGTCTTAATGCGCTCGGCAGAGGATGGTGCTCTGAGAAGCTGTGCCGGAGGGGATGGTCGGAGGCTCGGAGTCCGCTGCGGTCGGTGCGCGTTTACTGTGTGTTGTGTCTGCGAGGCTGCTTCTGACGGAGATTCCATTGCATGCTGCGTCTGCGAGGCTGAGTCGGGCGGCGCCTTGGAAGTCCATCGTGGGGGTACTCCCTTCTACCGCCTGCGTGGGATAACGAGTCTATCGGGACCCTGAGGACTACCGGAAACTATGTGGTGATTTATTTCGAACTTATAGTCTTTTAACATCTTTGGACTATTATTACTGTGCCCATGGTCTGTTTTTTTGTCAGTTATGCTATTGTCTGCATTGTTGTAACTATGTGTTGTAACTACATGGTTTTGTGCAGGTCTTGTAGCTTTAGTTTTTGGTTTGTTGATCTCCTGACTTGGAGAGTCTGGGTAGTCTTGTTTTGTCTGATGGGTTTGGAGCTCCTTTCCGGGGATCACGCAAAGATGTTAGCGCGATATTAATACGCAGCTGCCTCTCCGGACTCTGGATTGGGGATTGTCAAACGTTGTGTGGATTTTCTGGTGCAGTCTGTTTTTTCATGTGCTCTTGTGATATTATTCTGGAGAAACGTTGTCTCAGTTTTTTAACTGCATTGCATTTGTGGTTTCCAAATGACAATAAACTGAAACTGAACTTAACTGAACTGATATTCCCTCATTATTGAGTAAACTAAATGATAGCTTTGTAGTTAAACATACTTTGAAGATTAGGGTACAATCTAAAACATGTTTTGGTTTATTGAGATTTTCTCTTTCCCATTTTTTCTAATTTTTTTTTTACCTTCTATGATTGATGTAACTTTTAAAGATTGGGATAGACTGGGTATTAAATGCTCTCAGGATCTATTTGATGGAAACATTCTTTTTTTCGTTTTAGGACTTGTCAGCTAAATGTAGCTTACCAAAAACTCACTTTTTTCGATATTTACAGACTTAAATTTCTGAGAAGTCTTGGAACGAATTCTTTAAATTGGTTAACACCTTATCGCTATGTGTCCATCACTTCCACCTGTAATTTAAAGTGGCCCTTTGGGTCCACATGACTAAAGATAAGTTGTCTCGTTTTTTTGCGGATATATCTCCCTATTGTGACAGATGTAACAATGGAGAGGCTTCATTAATTCATACGTTGTGGACATGTCCGAGTCATGAAAAATACTGAAGGGAAGTATTTCAAACTTTTTCTGTACTTTTCAAAGTAAAATTTAAACCAGACCCTTTTGACTGCCTTGTTTCGTATTGTTGTAGTTCTTTTCATCGATCATTTGATTGATTGTCTAGGATCGACGCCATGTCAGCAGTCGATTATTCCCTTGCTATGGACCAGGATTACATCACATATGCTCCCACTCTGTTGCCTTGGGTTTGTCCGTGGGTTCACAAACTTCTCTTGCTCTCTTTCCCCCCCCTCTCTCTCTCTCTCTCTCTCTCTCTCTCTCTCTCTCTCTCTCTCTCTCTCTCTCTCTCTCTCTCTCTCTCTCTCTCTCTCGCGGTTGTTTGATTTCTTGTGGCGACCTTCAATGGAAGGTAAATTGTACAACTTTACAGCTTTCACCTTTGCTTGGCAATGAATACAAAATCATTTCGTAGAAAGACGCTGATGCCGCTGGATTAAAGCCCATTCTGTCATGAATCAGAATCCGGGAAGGGCAGCTTGGATTGAAACCGAGTCTTTACACCCAGCGGAACAGTATCAGCTGCAATCCAGTGATAACGCCAGTGTGACTGCGGCGTGGCCACCTTCACGGGTACGGGTATGGGTTGTGAGGAAGATATTTTTATTCCCCTTGCTCCGTTTTGATTCAACAGCATCAGGAATTCGCAAAGAAGTGAGACACTGTGCACATGTCGAAAACTATTACTATATTATATATGACATAAGAAATACTAATCAGCCACTTGTGAAACCACAGACAGATAGTGTACAAAGAATATCAATCGACCATTCAGTGATCTGATTAACATTGTGCCTTAAGAAACCCAGTAGCCGACAGTTCTTCTCTCTCTCTCTCTCTCTCTCTCTCTCTCTCTCTCTCTCTCTCTCTCTCTCTCTCTCTCTCTCTCTCTCTCTCTCTCTCTCTCTCTCTCTCTCTCTCTCTCTCCATTGCCGACATTTGTAACAGAGCATCAAAGAAATTATGGGTAATGCTGGAGCAGGCGTGATTGATACAGACGAAAACATACTCCAAGATGGCAGTTCTATCAGAACCGAGAAGCAAGGGTAACTGTTTCGCCTCGACCTTCAAATTAATCGCGGTGGCAAATCAGGAGCAACGGGGATATCCCTGTGACTCTGAGGCGAATGATTCCGTCGAGATCAGCTGACAACAGCTGCAGTGTACTTTTTCAGGCAATGCACAAAAGTGCTGGAGGAATTCAGCAGGTCCGGCATCATCCCTGGAACAATGTTTCGGCTCGAGAAACTTCAATAGGAATCTGATGTATGTGTGTGTTAGTTTGTATCTCGAACTTCCGCAGGTTTTCTCCTGTTTATTTCGTAACTCTGTTCATCACATGTCTTACATTAACCCACAAGTGGGCGTACAGAATGGGGAGCACAGAGCTAGCCGAATTGTAACCATTTAAAACAATTATTTTTCCCGTTTCATTAGTTTCAAAATCCGATTCAGAGGGTATGTCACCACATTTTTGAGTTCTTCTCGGAATTTGCTCTGAGTCAGGACGTAAATGCACGTGTTGGTGCAGGAACTGAGGACTTGTAGCATTGCTGCTGTCTTTTCTGTGATGTAACGTGGATCTGTGACAGAATAAACGAAATTCATTGAAATCCGCTGATAGATATAAAATACCACCTGTGTTATCCACAACAATATGAAGCTACCGGTTATGCTGAAGAGCAAAACTATGGATCTGTGTCGATTCTCCATCTCCCGGTCCTTGTCATTCTCTTCACTCTTTTGCCCCCGGAGCCTCCTGCGGGCTCGACTGGCCGCTAGAATCCGCCTGGCAGTCTGAATATTGAACAACAAAATCAGAGAGAATGGGATACAAGGGGTTAAAATGCGGTGAAACATCGTAAATGCCGCCCATGAGGGAGAGTTTATGTAGCTCGATGTAACAGCACAATACCAGGGAACACCATCAATCATTACCAAAGGCTCGTACACAAAGCTCCAGGGAACACATTCCAGACAGGCCAGCAGACTCACTGTCCCGATAACCACAGCCGCCGTTCTTTCGGTGCAATATTTTGTTTTCAGCTTCTCACGGCAAATAGCCACAAATCGGTCGACGGTGAAAGCGACAGTCAGCCAGACTGAGGCTGCAGTGCTCGCAAAAATTAGCCATCTGCCGAGTCTGCACACAGGGGTGAGGAGCAGGAATGATCGGGGAAAATAAATCTCAGCAGTCCACCTCAGTAGCGGATCAGAGATAACGACCAGGAGATCGGCCGCGGCCATTCCCATCAGATAGTGAGTGACACATTTGGAGAGACCGCACTTTCCGCGGGACAGAATCACAATCGCCACCGAGTTCGCTGGAAGAGAGACAGGAACAGCAAGTTGAAAAATACTGAGTAGAAATTAATGATGCTATTTAATCCTGTAATATTTGCACTTTATTGCTGCATTTAGCAGTAGAAGGGTGGAGACAGATTGTAGTGACAGCGTAGACAGAGAAGGAGTTCACGCAGTAAAATAAAGTCAATGTGAGCTGAATTCAGATTCCTTACTGATGATCGTAATCTGCAGTCAGTTGAAAGCTAAAACTGGGTAACTACCCCCTCACAGTCTATAGTGGGTGGAATATTTTCTACCGGCGCCTTCCCGGTCTCGTGTCAACTGAGTGAATAAATTCGGACACGAATGGAGGGATTCTTCCATTAGACAATCATCGGCTTCCAGGGTGTTCCTTGTCAGCGACAGGACACCGAAGAACGGAACAGAAGCAGGAAATGCTGGAAACATTCATCCAGGCAAATCAAAATATGTGGAAAGCAGGTAAAGTGAACATTGACAGATTCCAACAGGTACAGCGCAATCTAAATCTACCTGACAGACAGACAGAAAGACTCCCACCGAATCCAACTCAACAAAGCGATGCAGAGCTCGCTGCCGCAGTCAGATGTCTGTATGCGTCAGATGTGAATATAACAGAATGCATTTCACAGTATTGATAACCGTGTTTCACCGAGTCGATTGCGTCAACTTACTCACCGACTTCATTGTACTGTCCACCACAGCTTCACATTCAGCCACAGTGCACACATTTACTTACAAAAAAGCCACGGGCTTCATGCAGCAACGTGGACCTCCTCACATTGTCTACAGTGTTACTACCAACCGGTAGTTCGATCGTGACACCTCTCCGCAGACAACCGCTCACATAGAAACACAGACAATCAATTGCTATAATCTCCGCGGGCTGTGTAAGCAGAATACACCCAAATACAGTGCAGCTGCTACAAGACCAAAAGCACAGAGAACCAAGCATCCCACTATTGAACAGAAACGACTAGAAGAACAATGCCTAATCTATTGAATTCCACAGATGTTGGCTGGTTCGCTAAATTTCTGCAGCAGTTTTATTCGATCTTGATTCCAGAATCCACTTTCCCAATGTTTCCTTTCCATTCCTAATACGCGGAACACGGTGACTGGGCAGCGAGAGTGGAAACCAGCGACAGAGATAATCACAAGGCTGGAATTAACAATTCCCACCAAGAGCAGCTGACACTGCGGCTTACCGAGAATTCCAAAGACTGAAATGGAAGGATAGTAAACTTCTCGAATCCGCAAGATGATTGGATACACCATTTCAGTGAGAATCTGTGACCTCTGTTAATCCGAATTCACAGCTCTGGCAGGCACTCTGACCTGATACATTCAAAACGGGGCTGATTTATACAAAGGATCCGTCTCCAGAGACACGGTTATACCTCTGACTAACTTACTTAGCTACAGTTACCTGAAGAAGCAGTTTAATTCAACACCATTGTCTCTGATGTAACAATTAGGCCGACTGAAAACAAATAATCAGCATTCTTTGCCATTACCTCAGCAGTGACTCATCTGGCAGAAATAATGCCGGAACTCCAGTGACAAAGGCTGAGTTTTGTCACGCGGTGCAACTTTTTTACATTTCAAGTTTTTATTGTAACAACGTTTTTACTGTAGACGGAGTTCACCGACACCGACCCAAAATTCTGCCCCTGCGGTTTCCCATTTCCAATTGTCCGTCAGTCCTTTAATATTTTCCTGACCACACACACACGCACACACATATACATCCAAACATATTCAAACGGGCATATGCAGACACGCCTGCAACATATGCCTAGACACAACGACTGTGCTTTGTCACAGAATAGCCACATTTACAGAGTTCCTCCAGAATTTTGTGATATTGCAGATGCAATAGACTACTATAAGCATCTCAAATCTGACAGATGTCAAAAGTAAATTGTTTCAATATTCAAAGGAATGTGCAGACCAGCTAAATAATAATAAAAACACACGGTGCTCTGAATTGGAAGATAAATCAATGCAGGAAGGCTGGAAGTGATTGACAAGCGGCAAATACAGTATTTACTCTGTGTGTGTGTGTGTGTGTGTGTGTGTGTGTGTGAGTGTGTGTGTGAGTGTGTGTGTGTGTGTGTGTGAGTGTGTGTGTGAGTGTGTGAGTGTGTGTGTGTGTGTGTGTGTTTCTGCGTGTCTGTGTGTGTGTGTGTGTGTGTGTGGTTGTGTGTCTGCGCGCATGTGTTTCGGTGTGTGTGTGTGTGTGTGTGTGTGTGTGAGTGTGTGTGTGTGTGTGTGTGTGTGTGTGTGTGTGCGTGTGTGTGTGTCGGTGTGTGTGTGTGTGTGTGTGTGTCGGTGTGTGTGGAGGTCTGTTGTTTACTAGGAATTGCATTATATGACTCTATAACAGCTGAGGCAAATGCTTAGCTATTTTATTGAACAAGGTATATAGAATTTATGCAGAAAAGTAGGATTGGTATAAGTAGGTATTATAATTGACATAAATCTGATGGACCGATGGTCGTCTTTCCGTGCTCTACAATTCTTGGTCCATCCGAGCGAACAATCCAGCAGCCTTTAATTCGAAAGGTACCAACAATGCTTCACAATTTGTTCGTGTGAAAGGGAGGGATTTGTTTCATTAATTTACAGTTAATACATTTGTTGAACTGATTTGATTTTCCTTTGTTCTGAATGTTTCAGGGCAGCCTGACCTAAAATACTATGTTCCAGGTTTCCACAGCATAGTCAGATGTTTATGCGGCAAAGGAGCGACTAGGTCCATAATGTGTGTGCCAGAATCTGTCTCCTTCAATTCAGCATTTGTTCTGTCGCCTGCTCTGCCTCGGTGCTGCTTCAAGTGCTTACAGAGATGGTCATTACATGGCAGCACCATCCCCTCAGGCCGTGTGTTTCCAGATCGGTACCTTCAGAGGGAATTATTCTTCAAATCCCCTCTACCCCTCACGCTCCTCTACTTAAAACTCTGTCCCCTTAATTATACAGATCTCTCTCTCTCTAGATAACAGGCTTTTAACGGACAGTAAAGTATCCTTCATTTCAACTGACCAATGCTTACCCGAGTCAGTCCTATTTGCCTGCCTTTGACCCATATCCTTCTGAATCAGTCCTATCCGTAACTCTCTCTATATGCCTTTCAAACTCAGTAACTGAACCCCCCCCCCCCCCTTACCACTTTCTCTAGTGACTCCTTCCACATCTCCATTACTATCTGTGTTGGAAATGTCCCTCACGTCACCTTTCAGTGCTTCTCCACTTATCTGAAACCTAAACCTGCTGGTTTTACACACTTTGTGCTTGGAAAACCTGTGGCCATTCACACTCTCTTCAAGACGGAAAAATGCTCAAGCCAATGCAGGATCTACGAGAAACACAGACGCGCCCATAATCTCCTCTTCAGAGAAGCTTCCCTCTTTGAACAGTGTGGCACAAGATACGTACACATTTAACACACTGAACCCAGCACAACTGATGTTTTAAAAAGGACTTGTAAGTAGGACTACTGTTCAATACCCGGCTGACAACACATGAAATCATTAGATGTCTTTTTATCTACCTGTTTCTGCACCTTCAAGGATCTCCTCACTTAAATATCAATGTTGGAAAAGCTGGAAGCAATTCAGAAGCCACGGGTAGATACATCCAAATAAGAAGTGTTTTAAAGCATGTTGATAGGGTGATTAAGAAGGCTTCCTTTTATTGTTCCAGATATTGAGCTCAAATGTCAGGAGGTTAAGTTTCGTTAATAAACCCCTAATTTGGCCACACATGTAGTGTTTGTTACAGTTTAATTCGCCCCTATATAGAAAGGATGTTGAGGCCTTGGATAGGGCGCAGAAGAGTTGTTGCGTAGTTTATAGTACATGTGCTATAAGGAAAGCTGGCTGAACGTAGGGTACTTTCTCTGCAGCGGCAGACGGTGAGGGGAGATATGGTGGATTTTCATATTATAATGAAGGGCATAGAAAGGAGTAGTATGGGCATATCACTTTCCCATGATTGAAATATCTAACAGCGGAGAAAATGCATGCAAGTCGTTGTAATGTAGTTTCAAGAGATTGTAAAGGTAAGTTTGTTACTAAGATGCTTGGTGGGGCCATGCACTTTCTGGCTCGTCTCCTGGTGGGCATAATCTGCAACTTCGGTGTACCCATCTGACAAATTATCTGTTCACAGCGTCCTGGACAATCTTTGGTCAGTTGATCCCTTATTTTGTCTTGTCTAGATCCCTTATTTTGTCAGTCGGAAGTGGCTTCAGATGCACTTTCCTATTGCAGAGGTATCGGGAACACATATCGATTCCCTGATCTCCCATATGTTCTGGAGTGCTTGTTACGGCCACAGCTGCTGCAATAGGGAGACGAATTCTGAAAAAAAGCTCTGCAATTTGACTTTCCAGAGTTCATCTTTCGTTTCTCTGCCAACATTTCCAGTTCGTCTCTTTTCCGGTAGATCTTTTAGCAACCCTCTTCACTAACTACATTGCAGCAATTTTTGTGTCAACCGTGCAGTTTGCTGGCTTCTCTCGACAGCTCTTTTAAAAAGGGGAACAATATTGGCTCATCTCCAGTCCTTTGCCACATCATGTGTGATTAAATAAAGCCTCCAGTAATCTGCTGACTTGCCACATTCACTCAGTAACCTCGGATGTATCCCATCAATGTCAGGCCATTTATCCGCCTTGCTATTCTTTGCGAGACCGGACGCTCCGATCAGCATGTTATCAACATGCCATGGAATATCAAACTACCTTTCCTGATCTTTCCATCCACCATTAATTTCTCTTTAATGAATATTGACGTTAAATATTAATTTGATGTTGTTTCCCACTTTCTCCGGCTTCAAGCCTAAGTCTAAGTATCCTCACCTGTCCTTGAGTGGTCCTACCTTCTTATCTTCTCCACGGTGCTTCATTTGTTCATTTTAATGTATGTAGAAAGTGCCTTGGCATTTTCTGCAGTTTCGCTCAGCAAAATAATTGAAGCTCTCCTACCATTATTCAGCACTGATAATTCCCTGTTTGCATTGCATATTTTGGCATGTTTATCCCATTGTCCAATTTCGACTTCCGAAGCTATCCTGGGCCCAGCCTTCTGTGTAGTTGGATCAACACTGGACTTCTACGCGGATGGTTTGAAATCGAAGCCGGCTGGGTCCCAACTTCGGCTGCAGCAGTATCATCTCGGAAGGAAGGTCCGGCCATCAGTTTTAGTATCTTGCCACGAAAATCCCTCTGTATGAATACATTATCCGGAGGATCGCCATTGGTCGATGTCGACTGTATTGCATATTTCTTTATGGTTCTTTTTTTCTATTGGACTGCATTTGCAATATATCTCTGAACATGCAATGATCTCAGACCTTGTATCCTTCTGTTAGCCATTCAATTAAACAATTTCAATTCTGAGCCATGTGTTTTTTTAACTAATTCCTATAGTGTGTTTACGCAACCACAGGTGCTCTTGGACTCCACTTTCTCCAGAACCTTACCAACACAATCATACTTAGCTTGCAACAGGCAGAAAACTCTGCAGGAATTCAGCAGGAAAAGAGTGAACATTCCACTTCTCGGAACTGAGATCTTTCATCATGACTGAGAAAAAAGATGAGAAGTCAGATAAAGACGATGGGAGGGCGAGGTGATGCAGAAGTACAGGGTGGTAGCTGAAAATTAGTTTACATCTGTTTATAAAGCTCCCCCACCCCACACAAGATTGAAACCTTATTTGGGGATGCATTATCAAATATCCTCTCCCCATGAATTGTATCAACGCGAGGTATAAGCCACAATACAAGCTTCCTTAAATGTTACTGATGTATTTGCCTCTGCCACCATCCTTGACATCGAATACCACACTTCCCCTGTGTTTAAACGAGAACCAAAGGTAGACCCTATACTGCCCGACAACGACCTTGAGAATCACTGGGAAAAGGATTCTGTCTGTCCACTCGACGTAGGCATCCTGTATCTCTCTTTGAATTCAGCTCCCATCACGCTTCTCTCCAAAGAGAAAGGCCTGATCCTACTCAACCTATCCTCACCAGACATGCTGTCGTAACTTCAAAGTTGGAAGTAAGTTTATTGTCCAGGTACATTCGTCTCCCCATTTACTCTCCTGAAATACACTTTCTTGCCGGCATACGCAGTACATATAAAGAAGCATAATTGTATCAAGGAAGAACTGCACAAAGGGAAGACCAACAAGCTGCAAATTTGAAAAAAATATCAAAGACATCAAATATGAAAGAAGAGTTTTGGATTCATTGAATGTGAGTTCATGGTTCGGATCAGTGAAATTATCACCTTTGGTTCAACAGCCGATAATTTAGGAGTCATTGCTGTTCCTGAAGTTAGTGCTAAGGGAGCTGAGACTCCTGTAACTCCTTCAGGAAGCGAACGTCAGTTGGATGATGGGGTGATGATGATCATCATCTTTGATGTTAAACACCGTTTCCCTTTGACAGCTTTCCTGCTTGATATGCTCACTGGTGGGGAAGGCTTTACCTGTGATGGACTGGCTCCATTCCATTAGATATTCCATTCAATGACAATAGGGCTTTCACAGCAGACCATGATGTAACCAGTTAGTATATTCCATGCTGTACATCTTCATAAGTGTGTCAGAGATTTTAGATGACGTGCTATCTCTTCAAAAACATACGTCGTAGAAGCTGTAAGTGCTGGAAAGTCTCTCCAGGATACCAGCAAATTTTGCTCCTCTAAGCATCTGCACTTGGAAAATCCAAGACAATACAGGAGGAATTGCAGTCACACTCTACCCTGTTCCTTTTAGTCATCTCCCTAACCTACCTTCAGGTTAGTTCCTCTTTCTCCTGCTGGCATTTCAACACCTTTGGACCTTGAAGCACACAGCATCTCAAAGTTCTCTTTTATCAATGCTCTGTCACAGCCTGAAAGATTCCCGGTGGGAGGGAGGTCATGGATAGTATCCGTGAACTGCAGTCCAGTGTTAGGCTTTTACATTTCTCTGTCCTTTAAAACTAGGGTTGTAATAGTGATTAAGAGAGCAGTTCAGGTTTGGCTGTGTACAGGCTTCTGTGGTCACTGCAAAGTGCTGAGAAATTTATAGGTCTGTGTCCTGCTAATGAAGGTCTAGATATTGTACTCCATTATCCCTGTAATCAACTGCCGACTGAACTTGTACGATCACATATGCAGGCATGTTTATAGCAGAGATACCCATTCCCTTTCTTCATCATGCTGAGTTGTAGCAATTTCTATCCATTCGTTACTGTGTTTAATTTCCACCTATCTTCCTCCATGTTGTGCAGTGCGGAAGCTACGCTGGTCTGTGTCCACAAAGTCCAGAACTGTGCTTTTTTATCAGGTCGCTGTACCTCCAGTTTAGAAGTGTCTGGTGCACTTGTGTCTGTGTTTGTGTGTGCATGTGTGTGTCGGTCGGTGTCTTCACGGTGCAATGTCAGGTTGTTAATGGCTGGTGCTGGAAATCTCTGACTCCATTTCTTGGAGCTCGGTTAAGTCAGCTCTGTGGACTTGTCATAGAGAACAGAACAGACTGAGGTTTGCATTATTGTTAAATTTCTGCTCATTGTAGCAATTTCCAAGGTCTGTGATCAGCCAATACAAAGCTAGTTAATTATTGGTGTCTGATAAGAATTGTATTGACTCTTATTATACACCAATTATAAGAATCCCTGACCGTCCATATCGATCATATAAGACCATAAGAGATAGGAGCAGGCCTTGTCCATTCACCCAACGATTTCGCTCAGCCATCAGATCATGGCTGAATCCTAATCTGCCTCCTTTCAATCACCTGTCATTTTTCTATAAACTTTGATGCCCTGCCTATTCAGGAAACTGTCAGCTTTCGCTTTAACTATACCCAGGGACTTCGCCTCTACAGCTGTCTGTGGCAGAATCTTCCACAATTTCCCTACCCTCTGGCTGAAAGCAAATCCTCCTCATGTCCTTTTTAAGAGTTCGCCACTCCATTTTGAGGCTGCGCCCTCTAGTTCTGGACACCCCAAGCACTTGAAACATCCAATCGGCATTCACCTTATTCCGGGTCTGTGCTGGTCTTTGCATGTCCAGCTTTGTAAAGAAGTGTCTTCTTGGAACATTCTGCGAACTGTTGCAAAGATCTGTGCGAGCTGGTGCGAGCTGTCATCAAGGTCTGTACCCTTGTGGCATGTTGGTGGTTGTAGTAAAGATTTCCGTCTTCATATTACGGTGGCCGTTGTTGTAAGTATCGTATTCCTTACAATACGGTGCCGTTGTTTTAAAGATGTGTGCCTTGCAGATTGGGCCAGCTGCTGGAAAGGTCTATTTCCTTACAGTGTGGTGCCGACTATTACAGATATGTCTGTCCTTAGTCTCGTGCCTGCTGTTGTGTCGGCAGTAAGATGCGTCGTGTTGTAATTGCTTGTGCCACTACAATATCAGTCTACTGATGTTTGTCAGTCAGAGTTACAGCGCAAAACACAGATTGTTCAGATCTGGGTTATCAGTATATCGTTTTGATGAATTACATTTCTTGTATTAGAGTCTTGTACCTGTCTGTGACTTCAATGGTCAGTGCTGTGCTCTAGCAGTTCTGAGTGCTTGAAATACAATGTAAGTGTCTTTACAGAAGTCTGTTCTTTTTACACAAATTGGTCTTGTAGGCGCAGGTAGATTAGCAGTCTCCTGGAGACTAGAGAAAAAGTTTGCTATCATTCCCCGTTTCCCACTCTCTTCACACAGCTCGGCAGGTTATTTCTTCGAAACGGCCTGTCCAGTTCATCTTTGAGCTGTCTGACTGAGAACAACAGTTATTGTAGAAATAACAATAACGGAACATGCTCCTTGATCCTTTGCACAATGTGCCTCAAATCTCTGACCAATAAACAATGAACAGCACAGCAGAGGAACAGTACCCTCTGCTCCCTCTGTGTGCATATTACGATGGCAATTTAAACTGCAGATTTGCCGGTATGTGGCCTGTGTCCTCAATGGAATGAAGCCCTCAAGGATTTCCACACCTTAAGTTCAACACTACCTGTTCCTTAGTATAAGCATGTCCGAGAATATCACCATGGCCCTTTCCCGATTTCGCTTTCCTCCATGTCATTTTCCTTATTGAACACCAACGAATGCAACGAGTTAATTTTGGACCTCGCTTGTTAACTCGGGCTCCAGTCATAAACTCCGTTCTTTGTTCAAGTGGCCCTGTGTTGTCCCCAGTATGCTGATGTTTCCAGTGCATGCATTCAATGCGTTGGGACTCTCATTAATTCTTCTCACTGAGGATATTTCCTTTTCACTGTTCACTCTCCTGATTCAGTGTGACTTGTTTCTATATTCATCTATGTTCCTCCAAATCCTGTCCAATTTCAACTTTCTAAAACTTACATATGGCTCCTGTTATTTGTGTAACTAAATGCAATATTTCTCATCATGCTAAGATCCTGAATCTCCGAATCTGTAGTGGTGATAATTCACCCACTACGTTTATTCTATTGTTCATGCAACAGCCCATAAACTGCTGCCATATCGGTTGCTCTTTCTTACAGACTTTTCTGGGTGTGGCCACTAATATAATCTTATAACAGCGAATTTACCTTTCTTATTCTTGAACTCCACGCACATAGGCTTATTGGTTGTACCTCTGGGATGACAATGCCTGGACAGCGGGTAGCTCCCCAATCCATTTCTCAACACCCGAGGCTGTCTGAGAATTTAAGTGATGGAAACTTATCACACTGTCCTCAATCTTCTGCTATCCCGCAGAGATTAACACGAGAACAGTCAACGAATTCCTCCTAGATAAGGTCGAACCCGTTTCACCGTCGTAAATCGATTCTGCTCGATCTTTAACTCCCGAACTCCGAACTTCACACACCACTGATTCTCAAACTAATAGTATTGTAAGTAAACTGCTGGCAATGAGCTTTTAAACTTCAGGCATTAGATAAAACTTCATCTTTCAACTAAACTGCGTCATCACATTAAATCACGCAGTGGCATGAAGTCAACTTCGCAAATCCAGTCACGAACTGCCCCTCCTCACAGGGTGGGGTCTTCCTTTTATAAACTGTAAAAACAAAACTATCACGTGATCTCTACTGGCGGGAAAATGACGTCACTCCACCAGCACGAGACCATTACCTCAAGTCCAGTATAGATTCAACCCCAGTCACGTGACAAGGGTACCACTGTCATATGTCACGAGTACGTAACACTTCCCTCCCAAAAAAAACATTTTTGTTCTGACAAGAACAAAAATTTTGAACAATTGCTTACAAGAAAACAATTGCATAAATGTTATAACGTATATAATATAAAATACCATCATATAACAGCTTATAACTCACAATACAGTAGGAGTGTTACAATTGAAAAAAAAAACACTCCATAAATAAAATTGCATTGTACATTCAACATCGAGATAGACAATCAGGAACCACATTATCTTTACCTTTAATATGAGTTATCACAATATTGTACTATTGTAACATCAAACTCAGATTTAATAATCTTCTGTTTTTGTTTTTCATATTACTCAGAAAAACTAATAGTTTATGATCAGTGTTTACAATAAGTGGTTATTGAGTTATACCAACATATACCTCAAAATATTCCAAAGCTAAAACAAGAGATAACAATTCTTTCTCTATTGTCGAATAGTTTCATTGATGCTTATTAAATTTCTTAGAAAAATAAGCTACTGGATGATCAACCTCATCACCCTCATTCCTTTTGCAATAATACTGCTCCTGCAGCCTCATCACTAGCATCCGCAGCCAATGAAAACGATTTTTCAAAGTCAGGTGCCTTAAGCACAGGTTGTTGACATATCATTATTTTCAATTATTCAAATGCTTCTTGACAAGGCACTGTCCAAACAAACTTCACATTCTTCTGCAGAAGGTTAGGTAATGGAAGGGCAACATTAGCAAAATTCTTACAAAATTTTCGATAATATCCTACCATTCCCAAGAATCTTCTGAGAGTTTTTTTTTCCCATGTTGGAGTGGGAATCTCTAAAATTGCCTGAATTTTTGCCTGAACAGTAGCTACCTTACGTTGACCCACAACATAACAAAGGTAAATCACAGTGGCATGTCCAAATTCACCCTTAACTAAATTAATAGTTAAGTTACCATTACCTCAAGTCCAGTATAGCTTCAACCCCAGTCACGTGACAAGTGTACCACTGTCATGTGTCACGAGTACCTAACAGTGTGTTTAAACTTTGATAGTTTTACTGCGTGAAGGCGGTACTCTTTTGTGTGATCACAAAACTTTAACAGGACTTCGGAAGGCAACGGAAAGATCGACGACATCAGCTTACTTGGAAAACAAATCACTTCTCTCTCTCTCTCTCTCCTCAATTCTACTCCTCTTAATATCACGAACTGAACTGACGTCATTCCTATACCATCGTAAGACTGTATCATTTACCACCTATGCTGCAGAAGTTTGGGGTTTTATATTTCAACGCTTATATATGCATAAACTCTGCTAATCTGTTTGATTAATCTGGTTTTATATTACGAGATTACGTGGATACTGATAAGTAGTGCTTTGTTTGTAACAATACCAGACTCCAGGTGTGTTCCATTTCTGCTGGTTCTTTTAACCCATTATGGGGTACGTAACAAAACCGTTACAACCCCTACAGCACTCGGCATCTCTGCAAAACCTCCATCATCCACTCTGGTGCATTCAGACGACAGCAGACCCGAGAAAGTTACCGTCGAGTCAGATTGAATGGCGCATAAAACACTGTTGGACAGTAGAAACTACAGACTGATCAAAGACTGGGGAAGCAGACAAGCCAGTTCTCTCTGCCCCGCCCGCACCCATTTTGTGAACTATGAACTGTTTCTTGCATTGGAATAATTTAATCAGAGGAACTGAATGTGGACACAAGAAGCTTCAGGTAATGATCTGCTAAACCTGAGACCATTCTCAAACAAGTCGCCATTTGTTACGTGAAGGGCGTGGACTCTGAACTGATTCTTGACCCAGGGACAATCTAATCAGAACAATAAACCTGAGACCATGCTCAGAGGAGCAGCTACTTGTTATGTAAAATGCCAGACATATCAAAGAAGCAATCTGCAGTCTCGTTCGACTCAGTCTGGGTTGCCTCATTTAACTGGTTCGGACCAGTCAGGGTGTAAACATACGAATACACAAGGCTGAGGTGGGCAGTGCCAGGTACAATATGTTGGTTGTAGCTCTGAACAATGATCAGGAACCATGTGGCCCAGGTAGGTCTGGTGACCTTGAGCCAATGGTTTGGGGATCCAATGGTTCAATTGATGAGGAACAATATAAGATCCCAGAGCTTCAGATATGCCGGGGTGATAACTCTCCAGCGGCCAGAGACCAACCATTGCCGAAAAGTAGGACCACACGGACACGTGGAGATCGGGAACATGAGGATCGGAAGATGATGAGAGGCATTGATCGTGTGGATATTCAGAGGCTTTTTCCCAGGGCTGAAATGGTTGCCACAAGAGGACACAGGTTGAAGATGCTGTGGAGTCGGTACAGAGGAGATGTCAGGGGGGTGTTTTTTTACACAGAGAGTGGTGAGTGCGTTGAATAAACTGCCGGCAATAGTGGTGGAGGCGGATACGATTGGGTCTTTTTAAGAGACTTTTGGATAGGTACATGCAGCTTAGATAAATAGAGGGATAGGGTAAGCCTAGCCATTTCTAAGGTGGGAACATGTTCGGCACAACTTTGTGGGCCGAGGGCCCTGTATTGTGCTGTAGATTTTCTATGTTTTCTATGCTTCTATGGAATGCCTTGCCAGCGTAGATTCTTTTCCCAGGTAATACCATTTCACTTCATTGACTGCTCATCGAGTGTCAGGGTTTCCAGTAGGGTGCACACAGGAAGATAGTGCTTTTAGTAGAAATAATAAAAGATACTAGTTGTTAAATACAGATTCTCTGTATTTCATTGATCATTGTTGCAAGGGATGATTCTTGTCACAGTGGCATCCAGTATTATCATTGCCCACTAACAGGACGTGCCCTCTACACAGTGTTACCGTCGGGAAGGAGATACAGAAGCCTGAAAGCTCAGGCTCAGAGATTCAGGAACAGCTTTTTTCCCCGCTGCCAGCTGTATCTCAGTTTTGTTTTCTCTAGATTTATTTATCCTGTATTTCATTGTACTGCTACGATAACGTTAACAATTTCACGACGTATGTCTGTGATATTAAATCTGGTTCTGATTCTTTAAATTTACCATTGAAACCTTTGATTCTGATTCAAATGCAGGGGGGACGTGTTAGATCGAACTTACAGTAGTTGAAAGCCAATCTGAAACACACGGAATGTGTTGTAATATTCTATCTTCTGTGCTCGATCGAGCGTACCGAATCTTGCTATAGTTAAGTACTTGTTAATTAATTAGAGCAATGACGCTTTGCTTTTCCAGACTACTCTCAATGCGTCGGATAATAAATTTCTGGAAAATATTAAAAAGGCCATATATATCAGTACCGACCGCTGGATGGTCTCGATAGCTTTGCTCGGAAGGGACTCGCCAAGTATTATGTAATGAGGAATTGTCCTCGGTGTTCAGACTACACTGGTCATGAGGAATGAAGAGAAGTATCCGGAAAAACAGGAACATTAACGATAGTCAGGATGGGCATGTGCGCAGCAGGTCATGTCTAACCAATCTCACAGAGATTTCCGAGGTAGCTACCAGGAATGGTGTGGTGGCAAGGCAGTGGATGCCGTCTACAGGGACTGCAGCAAGGAATTTCTCAAGGATCCGTATGGGAGGATGCTCGAGAAAGTTCAGTCGCTTGGCTTCCATGATGAACTATTACATTGCAGTCCCCATTGGATACGTTGGGGAAACTAGAGTGTGGTAATAAATGGTTGTCTCTCTGATTGGGGACCTGTGACGAGTCGAGTGCCGCACGGATCGTTGTTTGTTGTTTGTCATCTATATTAACGATCTGGATAATGATGTCGTTAACTGGATCAGCAAACTGCCGATGACAGCAGCATTACCTGTGTAGTTGATAGCGAGGAAGAGTACCGGAGCATGGTGTCGTAAACGGGATCGGGACCAGATGGAACAATGGGCTGACAAAGCGCGATTCGGATTTCACCCAGACAAGTGTTAGATTTTGCACTTTGGGAGGACCAGCCAGCGGTGGTCTGACACAATGAGAAATGGGGCACTGAGGAGTACGACAGAACAAACGAATCTGGAAATTCAGGTTCATATTCAATGAACGTTGTGGCACAGTTAGACAGGGTCGTGAAAACAGCTTTTCGCACTTTGGCTTTCATAGAGCAAAATACTGAGTACAGGAGTTGGGATGTTATGTTGATGCTATGTACGACTTTATTGAGGCCTAATTGGGAAAAAAACTGTGTACGGTTTTGCTCAATTACCGGCTACTGCCGGGACTGGACGATTTGTATTAGAAGGAAAGATTACATATGTTGGCACTTTATTCCCGATCGGGTAGAAGACTGAGGGGAGATTTGATAGAGGTATACAACATCACGAGGCGTATAGAGAGTGTAAATGCAAACAGGCTTTTTTCCACCGATGTTGGGCGAGAATACAATTGGAGATCATGGGTGAAGGGTGAAAGGTGAAATGTTTAAGGGAATCATGAGGGGAAACTTCTTCAGCCAGAGGGTTGTCAGAGTATAGACAGTGCTGCCAACGCAAGTAGTTATTAAGATTCCGATTTCAACGTTTTAGAGGTCATTGGATAAGTTCATGGATTAGAGGGACATGGATGGCCACGGTCCACGTGCAAGTCGATGGGTGTAGGCAGTGTAAATAATTCTTCACAGACCTGACGGTCTGGAGACCCTGTTTCTGTGCAGTGGTTCCCTATACCTGACTGACTGCATGTCCGTGTTACAACTTTAGTGTTTTCCAGCACCGACCAATCTAGAAAGTCCTTGATACTGTTAGATCCCTCTGTCCTTGCACACACTGAAGCATGGAGACTTGCGTAAAATTATCAGGTAGTAAATGGATGGTTACAGCATGAGGAGATGGAAGTGCAGATGTGAGATGATAAAGGGAGTATCACCCTGCAGGAATTTACCTTCACTCCTTCAGTAAAGACAGTAGTTCCGGGCTGGAGGTGGGTGTGACAGTGGTTCGTGTACAGTGAACAAATCTATGGCTTCGTCTGTGGTAATTGGGATCATTCGTCCCGATGCTATACTATACAACAAAGGGGTCATTTCATCCGAATCCTATCCTTAAAGAAATTGGAGGTGGGAAATCTTGGCAGTCGTTGGATGCTTGGAATTGTGGAGACGTCATATTTCAATTGTGTCGAATATTAATTGAATACAATACATTGCTCTCTGCGTCTCTTTGTCTTGAAGTCGAAAGGCTTTATTAAATGTTGTATAGTTGCTATTACAGATGGTTGTTAACTATTGAACAAATAAGGGCGTGCCATTTTCTGCGATATTTTGTAAATATAAGTGCATTGCGGATTTAAATTATAGCATACGGATTGGACATAAGTGAGTGCAATTGAAAGAGAGAGCGGAAGATTACGGCCGTAAATGACTTTATGTGAGTCGTGTTTTCTTTAGTTTGTGTAGGGGGATGATTGAATTCATCTTCTTTTTCACCATACATGTGACAAAAAAAATTGCGCACCTTGAGGGAAGTGATTTCTAGGAACTGATGCTAAATTCTGCGTATCTTTCCGGAATTCTATGAAGCGTTAGTGTATGTGAGCCTCAGCCTTCCATACCTCACTCTCCTAAGTTCTTTAGAATACTTGCTGAGGCCTTTTGCTTTTGAAGTTGTTTATTCTATATTCTCTAATTGCCTGCAATGGTTTTGAAGGATCCATTGAAGGAGCCCGGATATTCGCTTTGCTCTCGCCGCGATTTCAGTTTATGTCCTTCCATATGTTTCATTTATTATTGATTTCAGAGGAAGACACGGATTTCATACCGGCCATGCAGATTCAGGGTTCAATAGATCGATATATGAGCACATCTACACCTGATATGATAAAGCCACGATTCAAAAGTAACGTAGTATTGGGATAAGCTGGTGAGTACTTGAATTGGGAATTTGGAATTGGCATTCTGGAAGGTTGGTGATTTTACTGAGCAGCAAAAGCTGCTGCGGAACTCTTTGAAATCCTGGTTTTAGTTGCAGGGATCCATTGGAAAAGATTGCTTTGCCACCATTGTACCATCTGCCCTATAATATGTAAATGGCAGGTCAGGTTAGATAACGTGGCTGTCAACAGTTCAGAGATTTGCTTACGTCATCAGCTCTAATACTATAAATTATCCAGGTGCCGCTGCGTGATCAGATTAAATCGGTTATTTCCCTGAGCCCTGTTTCACGGAAATGCAGAGTCCAAATATAGTAGTAAAGTGTGCCGAAATTTCGGTCCTCGGTGCGGAAAACGGCTGCCCGCTCTCTTCCATCCAGATTTCACTCTATCTACTACATCATCTGTCTTCTGTTAAGAAGACAATTCTGAATCAACACAGTCCGGTTTCCCTCGATCCCATGGTTCCTGACTTTCTGAATGAGTCTAATATGGAGAACTGATGAAACGCCGGAACAAAATTAATGCACCCACATCGACTGTTCTGAAGCTTCTGTTTGTTTTTCACTGTTACAAATAATTAAATCTAGCTAATAAAGTACATCATTCCCCTCAAAAACCCTTGTTGAATCTCCTTAACCAGATTACGTTTCTCCAAACGCTCATAAGTTCCGTCTACAATATTTTTTTTCCAATAGTGTACCTATTATTGATGGAAGACTCCCTGTTCTATAACTCAACGGAGTATCCCTATTATCTTTCGTCAACAAAGGAATAACATTTGCCACACTCCAGACTTCTAGTTCTACTTCCGTAGCCAGTGAAGACCCAAATATCCTGTATAAAACCTTAGTAATCTCTCCTCTCGCGTTCCGAAATCACCTGGACTATATCTCTTCCGGTATAGGGGAACCATCTATTACCTGGACTATATCCCCTTCGGCACCGGGGAATAATCTATCATAATGTTTTCCAAGTTTCCAGCCCATCCTCTTCCTCAGCGTCGGCATGTTCGAGCATATCTGCCTTTGAACGCTGTGTTAATATTGATCAATGTATTCAGTGAGGAGCTTCACTGCTTCCTTAGACTCCAGACACTAGTTTTCCTCTTTTACCTCTGATCTTCCCACACTCTCCCCAGTCTCCTCCTGCTCTTCACAGTGCAACTCGCCAAGGACTTCTCAAATCCTCTTCTAAGTCTTCCAAGACCATTGTTAATTTTTTTCCTGTCATCATTGTGACTATCCATGTCCCTACCTGAGCCTTTCTTCCTAAATCTTAAGTATCTTTCTTTCTTCCTCTTGACTCGTTCCAATTTTCTTGTCACTCAGGTTTACTTTACGCCATCATTCTTTCCCTGCCAGACTGAGACAAGCCTATACTGAAGCCCATGTCAGTGCTCCCTAAAGAATTTCCAGATATCTGTGGCGCATTTCCCTGAGTACATCATTCCCAATGTACGTTCCCAAGTTCCTGCCAGTTAGCATCATAATTCGCAGAACCCCAGTTAAATGCATCCCATGCTCCCTGGTTCTAACATTTTGCAAGTTCAATGTTGGAAGTTCTGCCCTATGGTTCTGACATGTTAACCCACCGAGAGATCAGTCACCTGATCCGTTCCCTTTTCTAATATTAGATCCGGTATGGACTGTTCACCAGTCTGCCTTTCTTCATATAGTGACAGTTCTTCCTGGACACAACTGAGAAATTATGCCATACCTAAAACCTTTCCCTGGTGGAGATGCCAATAACATGGCACATGTCCAAATTCTGCTTGCCGATCGGTACGTCATTGTTTCCGTTGCAATTTTTTCTTGCACAAGCTATAAAGAATACTCCATATAGGGTGTTCGCTCCCTTCATGTTTCTGTGTTGGTCTCACTGTCTATTAACAAGCGAACGCTCCACGTTGTCCTCGCTTTCTGCAGCTGCGATACTATCCCTGGTTTCCCGTCAGACTCACTTTACACTTTGTTACCCCACCCTCTCCATTTTGAAAAATCTAAAACCCGAGAAGTCCTGAAGCCATCCCTGCCCTTGTAACAGTCGAGTGTCTGTGATAGTTTGGAACAAACTTCAACCAAAGTGACAATCACGCCAGAAGCATTGAGAGTTTGCATTGCTACCTAACTGAAATCAGCAGTCTTCCGCCAATTCTGAAAATCCCGGATGACCAGGCATATGAATGTTTGAATTAAAGACATATTTGCCAAACCTGTTCATTGTAAAACGGCTTTATTTAAAACCTCCGCCATTTACCATTAGACACGGGCGTTATCTACACAAATGGCCATTTAAAGTAAACACGTACTTCATTCCATTCCTCAGCTCTTCTCTGAATTTCCTCTGTGTCAGTGTATAGATACAAGTATTGGTGCACATGCTGAGTACTTGCAACATGAACCCAAATTGCTGTAGGATGTACACCGGGGAACTCAAGCATCTGTCCTCGAAAAAATAGTTTTGAACTTGCCATTTCAAGGAATGGACTAAATAGGGCATCCAAAATAATATGAAATTAGCTGATATAGAAAACAACAAAACAATCGATTTTCTGCGGTTTTCCACCTCGGCATCTTTCTGATTGTCGCTGCTGTTGCGAAGCTTTCTGCGGACTCTATTTGCCACAACGATATGTCTTACGGTTAACCCGTTAAACACCAGGATTAAGCCGATGGGAAGCAATGGTGTTAAAATGCTGTCCAGTAATTGGTATCCTCTCCACACGGGTGAAGTAGCGTATTCATATGTGGTGGTGCACCGCCACGGCATGTTGTCAATGATGACGTAAGGTTCAAGGGCAAAGTAAACCGGAGCACATCACCCGCAGCTCACTATAACCACGGTCATGATAACCACCGTTGCTGTTCTCTCGGTGCAATATCGCTCCCGCAGCCTTTGGCAACATATTGCGATGAAGCGATCGAAGGTGAAATTGACCGTGAACCAAACAGAAAAATCCGTCGTTACAGTCCGAAATATAAGTGTCAGAGCGCAGACCGGAGTGATGAGCAGGGATCTGGAATAAATGTAGATATTGTTGGTCTGATCCACTAAAGCAACAATGATAACCACCATCAGATCCGCTGTCGCCATTCCAACCAGGTAACGGGTGATGCATTTGGAGAGTCCGCATTTTCCCCGAGAAAGGATCACAATCGCCGTTAAGTTAACTGCAAGAAATTTGGAAACAAAATAGAAATATGGTCAGCTCCCTGAATGCCCCCATTCTACCGATGCTATGCAGGGTATGGTCTTTTTGGAAGTGGAAACCGGGAATCCAGTGTGTGTGGTCTCGGTCGCTGCACTCCGGCTGGAGGACAATGACGGATGTGAGTGTCAGTGGATTGGCGACCTTCCCACAGTTTAGAGCGAGGCATCCGAGTTCCACGACTCACGTACCGGTGAGCAGTCGATCGCTCCTGTAAACAACACCATTTCCATTATTAGAGCCGAAATAGCTGAAGCGACTGGTTGTAGTGGGGTCAATGAGATATAAATCATGAGATCTCATTTACGGACATAGAGAACAGACCTATGTGTTGAAAATAGACTGGACCGTCATTTAAATAAGCTGCCACGTTGTTATAAGATCGAAGATTCTGCACTGATAGAGAATCGGACCTAGAAAACCAGTGACCAGCATCACCTCAGAAAGCCTTGAGAGGTGAAATTATAAAACAACGACAATATCGACACCAACTTAAATGACAAAAGAAGAAAACACTGCCATCATAGTATGGAAAATGGAAATAAAACCATTAGATTACTGAATCCTCCATTCCAGAAACACGTTTCAGCCGACAGTAGCATCTGTGCTCAGTAACAGAGCGGATAACGTTGTTATAATATCGAAGTTTCTGCACTGATAGAAACTCGGACATAGATAAGCAGAGCCCAGCATCACTTCAGAAAGCTTAGCGAGGTGAAATTATGAAACAATAATAATTTAATTGACAAAAGGAAAATGGAAATAAAACTATTAGATGCCTGAATCCTCCGTTCAGGAAACACTTTTCAACCGATGGTAGCATATGTGCTTGGTAACAGTACGAATACTGCAGCAGAAAACAGGAAAACGACGGCACCATACATAAAGTGACCAGCTCCGGCATCTTACCGGGGACACCAACCGCTACAATTGTGGGATAGAAAATGGCCGCGATGTAGTAAATCGCCGCATATCCCATATTCCGTCAGAAGCAGCGTTCAGTTCTACGGAAAGTTTCAGCTGCTCAGATGGACTGGTGATCGGTTCAGCAGACTTTTATTGAGGAGAGAGCAATTCCACTGAGACAATTAGCGTGGTTGTCCCATCAGGGACATTAGTGACAACCAATTGCACAAACAATTACGTTAAACTATTTTTACTCACTGTTCCCTTGTCATTAATTTAACTCCTCAAGGGATATTGCAATCTGTTTACTTTAAAAGAAAGTATGATTTGAATTTTCCGTCTTATTTTCCATGATACCTGGCTTTAGCTATTAAAATTGGATATTTTTATATCTGTGTTGCTTTTAAAGTCGGCATGCATATTGAAGTCGATTTATTTTCTAACATTTGACGGAGCACATTCGCTTCTGAAATTGAAGGAAGTACTTTGTTCTGGCAGGTGAAATGGAGAACACTTCTTTATTAAAGGGGAACATTCGTTCATTCTTTTCGTTCGTTCGTCCGTTCCAGTCATTCCGGACGGTGTGAGTGATTTAATAGACATGACAGCTGACATATGTTAGAATAACACTGCACTTATATTCCTCCAAACAATTTAGAAGATCCACAGCGATATTCCAGAGATCTGTGATCAAAAATGAAACGTGTCCTCGGGAGATTAGCGAGGTCTGTGGACAGTTTGAAAAACAATGTTTTCCAGCGCAAGCATGGGGCGTTTGGCAGGAATCTGACCTCTTCCAGTGAATGTCTTGACCACCCCGCACCCGTGAGCTGCCATGCAGTCTGTCTAACTTTAAAGATATTCTCAAACTAGCTACAATTCTACCAGTATTTCGCCATCCATTTTATGTTTGAACAAAAGTAACAAGTAAAATCTCTGAACATTCCGCAGGTTTTCAGGCTGCCATTTATTTGCCACGAAGTTGTGTTTTTCTCCTGATTTGATTTCAGGTATATTGTCTTTCATACAAACGTAGAAACATAGAAAACCTACAGCACAATATAGGCCCTTCGGCCCACAAAGTTGTACCGAACATGTCCCTACCTAAGCAATTCCTAGCGTAACACATAGCTCTCTATTTTTCTAAGCGCCATGTACCTATCCAAAAGTCTCTTAAAAGACCCTATCGTATCCGCCACCACCACCGTTGCTGGCAGCCCATTCCACGCACTCACCACTCTCTGCGAGGAAGACCTACCCCCTACAGCTCATCTGTACCTACTCCCAAGCACCTTAATCCTTGTGCCCTCTCTGGCAACCATTTCAGCCATGGGAAAAATCCTCTGACTATCCACACGATCAATGCCTCTCATCATCTTATACACGCCTATCAGGTCACCTCTCATCTTCCGTCGCTCCAAGGGGAAAAGGCCAAGTTCACTCAACTGTTTCCATAAGACAATCGTCTCTATGATTATGTGCAGAACAGCGGAAGTGTTCAAGCTCACCTGTCAATCACACTTCCTCCTGCTCCTGCAGTGCACCGCTCCGTGACGATCGTGGTTCTCGTACCGATGAGCGGGCCTCGGCTTATTGGGGAAAGTCTGACCACTCTGTTTCCATTGTGGAACACGTACTAATGTGCGGCCCTCGGCTTATTGGAGGAAGTCTCACCACTCTGATTCCATTGTTGATCTTGTACTAATTTGCGGCCCTCGGTTGACACGAGCAAGTAATACCTCTGCCTTCAAATCCATTCTCCCAAAGAGAATCACTTCATACCTTTCGGGTTGAACTCCATCTGTAACTTCCCAGCGATGCTCTGCGTCCTGTCACTGTCCTGTTGTAACCTGTGACAATCCTCTATACTATCCATAATTCCACCATCATCCACATCATTGTAAGTACAATAACCCACCCTTCCACCTCCTCATCCAAATCATACATAAAAACACCAAAGCCGGGGGTCTGAAACCGACCAGTGCATGGTTCCGCTGGTCACCGACATCCAGGGAGAAAGTCTTCCATCCACAACTACAGTCTGTTTTCTGTGGGCGTCAGTCCTGAATCCACCAGCCAACTCTCCCTGGATACCAAACCTTCTGACGCTATGAACGGTCCTACCACGGTTAACCGTATCAAATGCCTTACAAAATCGAGTCGAGGAGATATAAAGTACGAGTCCTCATTTACTGACTTAAAGAAGAACAGATCTAAGTGTCGAAATTAGACTGGACCGTCATTTAAAAAAAGCTGCCACGTTGTTATAAGGTCGAAGTGTCTGCACTGATAGAGATGCGGACCTAGAAATGCAGAGACCAGCGTCACTTCAGAAAGCTTAGCGAGGTGAAATTATGAAACAACGACAATATCGGCACATAACTGGTTGACAAAAGAGGAAAACACTTCCATCAAAATATGAAAATGGAAACTCCAGCGAGGTGAAATTATGAAAAGTTGTCAAAAAGAATTTCGATCGAAGTACGGAACATGAAAATAAATCAAAGAGATGCCTGAACCCCCCCATTGCGGAAACATGTTTTTCTTTCTTTTGTTCCAGTCAATCCGGGCGCTTTGAGTGATGGAAATCACAGTGACAGCTGACATGTGTTACAGTAAAATAGAGTGTACATATTCCAGCAAACACTTTAAAAGATCCACAGCGATATTCCAGGGACCTGTGGTCAAAATGGGAACGTGTCCTCGGCAGATTAGCGAGGGCTACAGACCGTTTGAAGAACAATGTTTTCCAGCGCAAACAATGGCCGTTTGGAACAATCTTGGCCTCTGTCAGTGAATGACCTGACCACCTCATACCCGTAAGGTGCGATACAGTTTGTTTAACTTTAACGATATGCTGAAAACTGCTACAATTCTACCCCTATTTTTCCACCCGTTCGGTCTTTGAACAAAATTTGGAAGCTAAATCTCTGAACTATCCGCAGGTTTCCAGGCTGTTCCATTACTTGCCACGAAGTTGTACTTTTTTCCTCCTGATTTACTGTCAGGGATATTGCCTTTCGAGCGTCACTGTAAGTATGTGCAGAACAGCGAAAGTGTTCTAGCTCTCCTGTCAATCAGACTTCCTTCTGTTCCTGCAGTGCACCGCTCCGTGCCGATTGTGGTTCTCGTACCGAGGAGCGGCCCTCGGTTTATTGGAGAGAGTCTCACCACTCTGTTTCCATTGTGGAACTCGTACTAACGTGAGGCCCTCGGTTGACTCAAGAAAATATCACCCCTCTGCCTTCAAATTCATCCTTCCAAAGTGAATTACTTTCCGGGTTGAGCATCATCTGTAACTTATCAGCGCTGCTCTGCGTCCTGTCACTGTCCTGTTGTAATCTGTGACACACTTCTATATAATCCATAATTCCACCAACCTCCACATCATTGCAAATGCAATAAGCCGCTCTTCCACTTCCTTATTCACATCATTTTAAAAGCACAAAAATCCGGGGGACAGAACAGATCTCTGAAGTACACCACTGGCACCAGCACCCAGGGAGGAAACGCTCCATCCACAACTATCCTCTGTCTCCTCTGGGAATCAGTTCTGAATCCACCAGCCAACTCTCCCTGGATACAAAGCCATCTAACGTTCTGAAAGGCCCTACCATGGTTAAAGGTGCTGAATGCCATATTAAAGTCCATTTCTACTATGCCTTTGAGTTCCCCTTTAAGTTACGGAACATCTACTGCTTGAAGTGAATGCTTACCCTCGACCCGTCCTGAACAGGGCACGGAACGGAAGAGAGGCTGCTCTGTACATACATAGTCACGGGAAGGTCCCTCTACGTTAGTTCCCTTTGGGCTTATGACAGAAGCGTACTGCAAGCCGAAAATGCTAGGCTGGTGGTTGGGGGCATTTTATATAAGTGGGAAGTTGAATCACTGTGAAGCGTTGAAAATCTTACAGAAGTCAAATTAAAATGCTATTCGGAGGGGATTGATTAAATATGAAAGTAAACTAGCCGACAACAGAAAGCAGGATACCGGTATTTTTTCGTTTATCTGAAGAGTAAAAGGAAGGTACAGCCGGTCCTTGATGAAGACTTTACTTCAGTTTTCACCAGTGAGAGGGATCTTGACGTTTGGAGATTATCTGAAAACGGCCTGGTGTGCAGCGAGATCATGTCGCAGTTATTAGAGAGTGACGCTGAATCTTTTGAGAAATATTAGGACAAATATTTCGTCAGGCGTTGTCGGGATATACCCCAGGTTAACGCGGGAAGCGGGGGATGAGATTGCTGCACCGTTGGCGATGCTCCTTGCGTTATCTCTGGCCACAGTAGGAGCGTCAGCGTACAGGAGCTTGGAAAATATCATTCCTTTGTTGAAGAAAGGGTGTAGAGATAACTCTTAAAATTACAGTTCAATTTATCTTTTTGCAATAGCAGGCAAAATATTGGAAAATATTCTAGAGACAGGATTTAAGAGAATTTAGAGAAGCGTATCCTGATTTGGCAATTCACTGTGGTTTTGTGAGGGATGCATTAAGTCTCCCAAGCTTGGCTCAATTCTGTGACGATATGACGAATCGCATTGTTAAAGGTAGAGATGTTGATCTGATGTATATTGATTTAGATAAAACATTTGACACGTTCACTGGTGTAGGCTTTTTCAGAGCGTCAGTAGGTATAATATACTGGGAAGGTTAGTCGGTGCACTTAGAATTGAACTGCCCGTGGAATGCGAAGGATAGCAGTACGTGGAGCCTTTTCTCCTTGGAGTTTGGTGACCATCAGTGTCCTGCAAGAATCCCCTACTTTTACTGTTTCTTTTTTAATAAATGACAGGAAGAGCAAGCGAGGCGTTATCAAGTTTTCAGATGATGTGGATATTGGAGCAGTTGTGGATAGTGTGAAAGATTGTCGTCGGGTACAAGAGAACATTGACAGGTTACCGAACAGCGCTGACAAGTGACAGATGGAATTCATCTCTGATAAACATGTCGATTCCCATGATTGTCCTGTCTGGACCTCTTCCCACCCTGTCTCCTGTGAAAATGCTATTCCGCTTTGACATTTCTTTCGACTCCGTCGCACCTGTCCCCATGATGAAGCTTTTATTTTTCTCCCCCAGAACAACAGAGATGCATTTCTTCTTCAAATAACCGGGATTCCATTCTGTCACCATTGACGCTGCGGTCACACGTATCTTCACCATTTCCAGAACGTCTTCGCTCATCCCATTTTCCCGCCGTTTTAGCAGTGACAGAGATCACCTTGTCCTTAGCACCCCATGAGCCCATACATCTAACCCATCATCTTCCACGATATCCGCCATTTCAAAAGGGATCCTTCACCAAACATGTCGCTACCTCCCTCCTCTCTCCGGTTGTGGCGAGAACCTTTCCGACCGTGATGCCCTTGTTCATTTGTTCCACCCCACAAATCTCCCTGCTTGCACCGATCACCGAGTGGCCGAAATGCTACGGCTGCTCATTCCCCTCCTTCATCATCTCCATTCAGGCCGCAAGGTGTCCTTCCAGGTGAGGCAGAGAATCATTGCGGATCTGCTGGGGTGTCTATGGATTGTAGTGCTGCGTGTGCGGCCTCCTTCAGGTTGGTGGAGTGCGTCGCAAATTGGCGGAAAAAGGGATGGAACTTCACGGTAGTCAAACAATTTAATTCCGATTCCAATTCCAGTTCCGACATGTTGGTCCATGACCTCCCCTTGCGCCTCGGGGTAGAGGAGTAAGAACTAATCTTTCGTCTGAGTAGCCTGATGGCATGTATATCGACTTCCCCTTCCGGTTTAAAAACAATCCCTGACCTTCCCCTCTTCTTCGATACACCTGTCTGTCCTTTTACCTATTTTCATCTATTTATCACCTTTCCCTGCCCCCTGCCCATTCCATGTCTCCTATTGTTCACCCTCTTCTCTTAACAGCTTCCTTCATCTGCAGTTCTTTATTGTTCCAACCAAACTGGCTTCACCTGTTACATCCTAGCTATGCTCCTTCCCGTCCCTTCACCTTTTTATTCTGGCCTCTTCCGCCAACTTTCCAGTCCATAAGAATACTCTCGGCCTGAACCGCCGACAGTTTTATTTTCATGTCTGGAGATGCTGCCTGACTTGCGGAATTCCTTCAGCATTTTGTGTGTCTTGTTTCACTTATGGCTGATCAGTTCATCAACACCAAGGTATCGCCTTCTCACAATAACAATTCACCCGGTATCAATCTCTACATTTAACAAACAAAATGATTTGCCTTTGATTGTCCTCTTTGAAAATAAAAAAAATCCACATGTCCAACACCCTTAGCTGAAGAATCTTCTTGTCTTCTGAGATCTAAAGGAACGGGCTTTTATTCTGATACTGTTCAAACGGATCTTCAAATCTCCTTTCATTACGCGCTAGCTTTCAATAAGATGCGTCTTCATCATTCTGACCTCCACTGAGTTCAGACCCAGGAACACAGGAGGCAAAGTCTTTCTTTTTTGTGAATCTCCTCTGGAGAATCTTCATGGACACGGGGCCAAAACTGGATAAAACATTCCAAATACAGTCTGTCCATTTTTAAACTTATAAAACCTCACCAATGCATCTGGCCTTTTACCCAGCGGTCCTCTGGAACAAACGTCAACACAGCACTGGCCATTCTAACTATCGACCTGTTCTTTGTTATCCAGCAGGGAATCCTGAACGAAAATGTACAAGCCCATCCCCATCTCCGACTGACGCGCTTTCTCCCTGTTTAGAAAACTGCTGTCCTCTTTATTCATTGTTTCGAAGTGCATAGCCCCAGACCTCCCGACGTTCCATTTGTTCTGTCCCTTCTTTGTGAATTATTTTTACCTGTGTTTATTTCCCCATGACGTTATCTGTCCCTATTTTGTATCGACTGCAGATTTCGGCAAAATCCCATCAGTTCATTAACGTAAAAACTGAAAAATTGTACCTTAAATCTAAACCCTAAGGATGCCAAAACATCATGAGCAGTTATGCTTCAATCTTCTTCGGCTGTCCATCGATTTTCGATAATGCCTGAGGCCTGGGCAGGGTTTTATGGGAGACCGGCAGTTGTACATGCTGCAGGTACCCCTTCTCCATGCCACCGATGTTGTCGCAGGGAAGGGCATTAGGACCCATACAGCTTGGCACCGGTGTCGTCGCAGAGCAATGAGCGGTTAAGAGCCTTGCCCAAGGACTTGCTCATTGTTATGCTCCAAAGGACCCCTTTAAACCCACGTTCAGACTTTACCAATCTCCTGTCAATGTGACAACCTTAACTCGTGCTGCTGGCGTGCTTTCCACTTCAGCGTATCATTGAATTGCTGAGCCCAGATAGATCCACTGGGATGCTTACACCCAGGAACTTAACATTGCTCACTCTTTGCACCACTGTCCATTCCATGTGAACTGGGATATTCTCTCTCATTTCCAGATTCTTGAATTCAAAACCGAATTCCTCGTTGCCGATTACATTGAATACAGTCTAATGTTGTGACAGCATACACCATGATGATCTATCTCATCCTGTACGCCTCATCTTCACCAACCGATGTTTCACCATGAGAAAATCGTGCCAACTTGTTTCTACATATTGTGGTTCATTTGTGCATAGCCATGCAATCACGAGAGTGGACGGAGAGGAGCAGTGGGCTGAGCATGCGCATTTCAGGTGTCACTGGGTTCAGTGTCAGCGAGGAGGAGATGTCATTACTGAACTGTACTGACGGTAGGCTCTCAACAAGGACGGGAACAAACCAATTGTCGGTGGTGGTTCAGGGGCCCGTGGGTTGAAGCTGGTTAGTTAGAACCGATGGGTTAATGGGGGTTGAAAGCCGAAATGTAATCGATAAGGAACAGCCTGACCTATGCTGTTGTGAATGTGCTCTATCGACTGGAGAGCCAGTTGTAGCGGTACGGAAATGTCAGCAGGCCCGTGTACTTGCTCGGGCAGTAATTAATTCTGGGTATGGCGAACCTCCGGAAAACCGGACTTCCGTTACCGGTACATCCAACATCTCCGGCCGTCGCTGTCTTTTAACGCGCCAGTCCTGTTGCCGTAGTTCATTTGGAAACAAACCTTGTTCTGCTCGTGCAATGTTTTACATTTAGTTTGTTAGAGTTGAATCTTAATTTCAGTGACAATAAAGCATTAAAACAAACGGATACGGACAATTTTCTTGTCATTGTCATATGGGGACAGGAGGCTGGACCCAAGTGCAGGACGCAGGCACTGAAGTACTCGTGGCAGACTGGGAACAACTGAACGATAGACAAGATGTGGAGACCGTGGTGTGCGTGAGGGACGTGGCGTCAATGTGATTCTGGGGTTCCAAGCGGGTCTTAGAGTTCAGGCAGGAGGATCCAGAGTTCAGGCAGGAGCATCCCGGAGTTCAGGCAGGAGCATCCCGGAGTTCAGGCAAGGAGCATCCCGGAGTTCAGGCAAGGGAAATCCCGGAGTTCAGGCAAGGAGGATCCCGGAGTTCAGGCAAGCGGAATCCCGGAGTTCAGGCAAGTGGAATCCCGGAGTTCAGGCAAGCGGCATCCCGGAGTTCAGGCAAGGGGCATCCCGGAGTTCAGGCAAGGGGCATCCCGGAGTTCAGGCAAGGAGGATCCCGGAGTTCAGGGAAGGAGGATCCCGGAGTTCAGGCAAGGAGGATCCCGGAGTTCAGGCAGGAGGATCCCAGAGTTCAGGCAAGGAGGATCCCAGAGTTCAGGCAAGGAGGATCCCGGAGTTGAGGCAGGAGGATCCCGGAGTTCAGGCAAGGAAGGCTCCCGGAGTTCAGGCAAGGAGGATCCCGGAGTTCAGGCAGGAGGATCCCGGAGTTCAGGTAGGAGCATCCCGGAGTTCAGGCAAGGAGCATCCCGGAGTTCAGGCAAGGAGCATCCCGGAGTTCAGGCAAGGGGCATGTCGGAGTTCAGGCAAGGGGGATCTCGGAGTTCAGGCAAGGAGGATCCCGTAGTTCAGGCAAGGGGAATCCCGGAGTTCAGGCAAGGAGCATCCCGGAGTTCAGGCAAGGGGCATCCCGGAGTTCAGGCATGGAGCATCCTGGAGTTCAGACAAGGGGATTCCCGGAGTTCAGGCAAGGGGCATCCTGGAGTTCAGACAAGGGGGTTCCCGGAGTTCAGGCAAGGGGCATCCCGGAGTTCAGGGAAGGAGGATCCCGGAGTTCAGGCGAGGAGCATCCCGGAGTTCAGCGAAGGAGCATCCCGGAGTTCAGGCAAGGATCATCCCGGAGTTCAGGCAAGGGGGATCCCGGAGTTCAGGCAAGGTGGATCCCGGAGTTCAGGCAAGGAGGATCCCGGAGGTCAGGCAAGGAAGATCCCGGAGTTCAGGCAAGGGGCATCCCGGAGTTCAGGCAAGGAGCATCCCGGAGTTCAGGCAAGGAGAATCCCGGAGTTCAGGCAAGGAGAATCCCGGAGTTCAGGCAAGAAAGGATCTTGGATTTCATGCTGGGGCTAGGAGTTCACTCGGCGGCCGCATAACTCCTGGGCAGAGCCCGGTCCTCCGGGGCAGGAACACGCGGCCCTGGGCAGGTCACGGGACACCTGGGCGGGTTGCAGGGCACAACCCATCGAAGGAGAGGGATAGGAAAGGGTCAGAGTCCCCTTCCGGGCAACGGCAGTCCGGCCAGGTTTGCCGGACAGAGGCAAGGAATAGGAAGGGAACTTGGTCCGGGGTGACTGCCAGACTTACTCGAGGAACTCGTGTTTAACGATGGGTATTCCAAGCCAGGGCGAATCGGAGGAACAGGAAAAGCTGGACGACCAGGGTAAGCAGGATAGACAGGATGAGAAAGACGACCCCCCAACTCCACTCAGAAACAGAGCCCCCTATATACACTGCCATTCGATGGGGATCAGGTGCGCCTCCTTGAGTCCCAGCGAGCCACAATGATCCACAGGTGTGACTAATTGGGCTCAAGGGTGAAAGGAGGGACAGTTACAAGACCCGGTGTCCGGAGTCAGCGGACCGGATCAAAACACAGAACGCGGGCTCCGGACCGGACCATAACATTCATATCATGTGTTAGATTACCCACTAAACCTCTCAGGCCTCCAGTGCCTGGAACGATGATCCGGCTGCTGGTGGGACTCAGTGAATCGGGCAGCGATTGTGGAGAGAAATGGGCAGCTAAGATATGCGGGTGGAAGGCCTGCATTAAAATGGGCGTTGAAGGATCGGTGTAAGGCGTTGGAGCAAGGGCGGGCCGGTAAGTAGCGTGGAGCAAGATGGGTGAGTTTCGCGCGTATGAGTTATCAGAGGCTTATGGAGATGCAGCTGGGGGAATGTGGAGCACGGGCTTGTACACGGGAAGCAGGGAGGGTAGATCGGAACAATGGTGTGAGGGAAGGTAGTGGCAGGAATATGCCGTTTGCTGGGCAGAAGGAGAGCATTGGGGAAGCGTAGGAAGCAATGTGATGAAGTCTGGCTTTGCTCTACAGGTTACTTAGTTGGTGAGACCATAACACCATAAACAACCGAGCAGTATTAGGACATTCCGCCCATAGAGTCGGCGATTAGGCTGGGGAGAAAAACCAGGCTGGATTCTGGGCGATGCGGATCGATGGCTGGAAGGGCCCCTGTTCTACGCTACATCTCTGAACAGGCTTAATAAAAGAGCATCCCTTCTCCCTGTCGCCATTGAAACCCTGACAAGTCTAGAAAACGTCTGAATCCGCATTAAATATACTCAATGATCTGTCCTCGACGGCTGTCTGTGCAAATTAATTCCACACATTCGCCATGCTTTTGCTCAGGAAATGCCTCCTCGTCGCTGTTCTAAGAGATCTCCTGTATTCAGAGGGTGTGGACTCTGGGCTACATTCCCCCTCTGTAATAAACGTCCGCTCTAACTAGACCTGTCAGTGTTCGATCGGTTTCATAGAGAAACTTTCTCATTCTCCTGACCCGCAATGAGTACAGGCGCAGAGCCATCAAACTCTCCTCGTACGTCAACCGCTTTATTCCGGGGATCAATTTCGTAAACATCCTCTGGATAGTCTGAAATGATATCACGTCGTTTCCCGGGAAAGTAAGGCTCAACCCTCTTTACAATACTCCAGCTTAGGTATTTCAAATACTTTATGATGCCTCAGCGTTACATCGTTGATTTTATATCGGAGTCCTCTTGAAATAAACACCAACAGCGTTTTTGCCTTCAATACCACTGACAGCACCTACAAGGCGATCTTTTGAGAATCTTGAAGGAAGACTCCTATGTCGTTTGCAACTCCGATTTCTGAATGTTTTTCCTATTTAGAAATGAGTCTGCGATGTTGTTCCTTCTACCACATTGCGTGACCATGGTCTTCGCAACAACGGATCCCATTTGCATTTATTTGCCCAATCTACAAGTCCGTCCGGGTTCTTCTGCAAACGTCCTGCTTCATCAGCAATAGCAACCCCTCCACCTAACATTTTATTGCCGGTGCATTTGGCCTCGAAGTCATCATTTTCATTAACCATGGCAAAATTCAGCCTATTTATCATGTGTCTCTGTGGACCCGAGACCGCATTCTTGTGATGGAGAACCAAATGTTTCCAGCCACTGAGGTCAGGCTACTTTCCCTATAATGTCCGGTACTTTGACAACTTCTCTACTACAAGACGGCAATGGATTCATTTTCGCTATATTCTACTCATCCGAACTATTTCAAAATACCTCAATTACCGCCAAAATCTGACATCACTTCTTTTAGTCCCCCCCAAGCACCTTCTCCTCAGTAATAGAAACCACGCTCATTTGGATCTCATGACAATCCTGAACTTTTGGCTTGTGGCCTTCACATTGGGGGGTGATAGGAATTATTGAGTTTGCCCGCCATTCAGAGGGAAGATAGGTTATCGTGGTCATTGCATTGGTGGGCGTGTGGAGGAAGTCCAGAGTGTGAATGGAATTGTTGGATTATTAATCGTGGGTTGAGGGAGCGGCCAGAGGGATTATGCCAGGAACAGTGTGGAGAGGCATTTGTAAGATTTCATTAGATGGATTATACGGGGTAACCGGATAAAGGGGAGTTTGGAATTCTATCTGTTTGGGTGTTAATCGTCATCTGGTGTCAGGATGTGGCATCATACATGATGCGGTATTAATCGATGTACCAGAGAAGGAAGAGTGGGATTGGACGGCGAAATTATCGGTTTTCGAAAGGAGGGCTGAGTGTGATGATTAATGAGTGTATGGAGGGAAGGGATGTTAGGGGACGGGGGATAATGATCAGACTGTGGAGGGAGGACAGAATGGATTTGTAATAAAGGTGTAGAAATGGTTGTGTAGAGGGAGGGGAGATTGGCATCAGACTGTGCATATTAATGATTGAGTGGAGGGAGGAAAGAGACAAGACGGGGAATTGAGTGGTAATTGATGCGAGGGACGATTCACTTCTGTTCCTCAGCTGATCAAGAAATATCTATGGCAATGAATAAACAGCCAGCGTTCTGGGCCGTGACATTCCCGTTACAGTCTCACACCTGATCCCGTCCATTTTGAAACAACTAAAACACGGAAAATCTTCAAGCAATCCTTGGGCTTGTGACAGTCGAGTTGAGTTTCTGTGATAGTTTGAAACATACTTCAACCAATGTCACAATCAAACCAGTAGCAATGAACGTTTGTATTGCTACCTTCCTGAACTGTAGGAAGTAATCAATCTTCCACCAATTCAGAAATTTCAGGATGACCAGGCATATGATAGTCTGAATTCATAACATATTTGTCAAAACTTTTCTTTTTAAAACGACTTTATTTGAAAACTCCGCTGAATTGACATTAGACGCGGGCGTTATCTACACAGGTGGCCATTTAATGTAAACACATACTTCATTCCATTCCTCACCTCTTCTCTGAATTTCCTCTGTGTCAGTGTATAGATGCAAGTGTTGGTGCACACGCTGAGAATTTGTAACATGAACCCAAATTGCTGTAGGATGTATACAGGGGAACTCAAATATCTGTCCTGGTAATAATAGTTTTGCGTTTGCCATTTTAGGGAATGCGCTACATAGGGCATCCAAAATAATATGAAATTAGCTGATATAGGAAATAACAAAATCATCGATTTTCTGCGTTTTTCCACCTCGGCATCTTTCTGATTGTCGCTGCTGCGCCGAAGCCTTCTGCGGACTCTATTTGCCACAATGATATGCCTTACGGTTAACCCGTTAAACACTAGTATTAAGCCAATTGGCAGTAATGGTGTTAAAATACTGTCGAGTAATTCGTATCCTCTCCACACGGGTGATGTAACGTATTCATATGAGCCTGCACACCGCCACGGCGTGTTGTCAATGATGACGTAAGGTTCAATGGCAAAGTAGAACGGGACACATTTCACGCAAATCACTATAACCACGGTCACGATAATCACCGTTGCTGTTCTCTCGGTGCAGTATCTTTCCCGAAGCTTTTGGCAACATATTGCGATGAAACGATCGAAGGTAAAACTAACGGTGAACCAAACAGAACAGTCCCGTGTCATAGCCACAAATACAAGTGTCAGAGCGCACACAGGAGTGATGAGCAGGGATCTGGAATAAATGTGGATATTGTTGGTTTGTTCCACTAAAGCAAACACGATAACCACCATCAGATCCGCTGTTGCCATTCCAACCAGGTAACGGGTGATGCATTTGGAGAGTCCGCATTTTCCCCGAGATAGGATCACAATCGCCGTTAAATTAACTGCAAGAGTATGAAAAAAAAGAAATATCGTCAGCGACAACTCTCTGAATACCCCATTCTGTCGATGCGATGAGGGTATGGTTTAGCTGCAACTGATTAAATGCCCCCACCCCACCCGATTCCTCCGATGCTATGCAGGGTATGGTCTGTTTGGAAGTGGAAAGCGGGAATCCAGTGTGTGCTGTCTCTGTCGCTGCACTCCGGCTGGAGGACAATGACGGATGTGAGTGTCAGTGGATTGGCGACCTTCCCACAGTTTAGAGCGAGGCATCCGAGTTCCACGACTCACGTACCGGTGAACAGTCGATCGCTCCTGTGAACTACACCGTTTCCATTATTAGAGCTAAAATAGCTGAAGGGATTGTTTGTAGCGGTTACAAATGGAATCAAGGAGATATAAAGCACGAGTTCTCATTTACTGACTTACAGAAAAAACAGACCTACGTGTCGGAAATAGACGGGACCGTCATTTAAATAAGCTGCCACGTTGTTATCAGGTCGAAGTGTCTGCACTGATAGAGACTCGGACCAACATCACTTCAGAAAGCTTAGCGAGGTGAAATTATGAAACAATGACAAATTAATTGACAAAAGAAAAATGGAAATAAAACCATTAGATGCCTGAATCCTCCATTCAGGAAACACTTTTCAACCGATGGTAGCATCTGTGCGTGGTAACAGTACGAATACTGCAGCAGAGAAACAGGAAAACGACGGCACCATACATAAAGTAACCAGCACCGGCATCTTACCGGGGACACCAACCGCTACAAGTGTGGGATAGAAAACGGCCGCGATGTTGTAAATCGCCGGATATCCCATATTCCGTCAGAAGCAGCGTTCAGTTGTACGGAACGTTTTAGCTGCTCAGATGGACTGGTGATCGGTTTAGCAGACTTTTATTGAGGAGACAGCAATTCCACTGAGGCAATTAGCGTGGCTATCACGTCAGGGACATTAGTGACAACCAAATGCACAAACACATTAAACTATTTTTACTCACTCTGTCACCGTCCATGAATTTAACTCCTCAAGGGACATTGCAATCTATTTACTTTAAAACAAAATGTAATGTGATTGTTGCAAGTTTAATTTCCATGACACCTGACCTCACCTATTCAAAGTGGACATAGTTACCTCAGTATTGTTTCTAACATACGCGTTCATAATGGAGTTGGTTTATTTTGTAGCATTCAACGGAGCACATTTGCTTCTTAGACAGAGGGGTGGTGTTTGGTCTGGCAGGTGAAATGGACAACACTTCTTTATTGAAGGGGAACATCCGTTCATTCCCGTCATTCGTTCGTTCCAGCCATTCCAGGCGGTGCAAGTGATGGAATTCACAGTGACAGCTGACATATTTAACAATAAAATGCACTGCACGTATTCCTACAAACACTTTAAAAGATCCACAGCAATATTCCAGAGACCTTTGATCAAAAAGGGAGCGTCTCTTCGGGAAATTAGCGAGGGCTGTGGACAGTTTGAAGAACAATGTTTTCCAGCGCACACATGGGGCGTTTGGCAGGAACTTGACCTCTGCCAGTCAATGACCTGACCACCCAGTACCCGTGACGTGCAATGCAGTCTGTTTAAATTTAAAGATATTCTCAAACCTCCCACAATTCTACCACTATTTCTCCATCCATCCTCTCTTTGAACAAAATTCTCAAGTGAAATCTGTGAACTATCCGCAGGTTCCTAGGATGTTTTCCCATAAGTTGCGCTTTTTCTTAACTCCTGTTTTACTGTCAGTTATATTGCCTTGCGAGCGTCACTATGAGTATGTGCAGAACAGCGGAAGTGTTCAAGCTCACCTGCCAATCACACTTCCTTCTGCTCCTGCAGTGTATCGCTCCGTTCCGATTGTGATTCTCGTACCGAGGAGCGGCCCTCAGTTTATTGGAGACGGTGTCACCACTCAGTTGCCATTGTGGAATCCGTAGAATCGTGCGGCCTTCGGTTGGCTCGAGAAAGTATCACCTCTGCCTTCAAATTCATCCTTCCAAAGTGGATCACTTCGTAACGTTCCGGGTTGAGCTCCATCTGTAACTTCTCAGCGCTGTTCTGCGCCCTGTCAGTGTCCTATAGTAAACTCTGACTACCTTCTATACCATCCATAATTTCACCAACCTCCACATCATTGCAAGTACAATAAACCACCCTTCTTCCTCCTCATCCAAGTCATTCATAAAAACACATAACGCCGAGGGTCTCAGAACAGAACTCTTCAGTCACTGTCCACCGACATCCAGGGAGAAAACACTTCCTCTCCAACTATCCTCTGTCTTATGTGGGCGTCAGTCTGATTCCACCAGCCAACTTTCCCTGGATACCAAACTTTCTGACGTTGTGAATGGTCCGACCATGGCTAACCTTAACGCATTGTTAAAATCCATTCATATCAGATCAATTATCGCCCACTTTATTTCCAGAAGACCACGTAACGCGTTCTCCTATTTTTTTCTCTCTTTTATAGTCTCCGTCTTGGCATCGGCAAGTGGAAAGATGTGACCTATCATCATCCTCCGGTTACAAACTGGATGTGGTTGCGTGAAACATAACTCTAAGAGGATCATCTCATCTCGGTCCAGGGCATCACATTGACAATATGTTTTATAGAACTCAGCTACTAAAAGACATTGACTGTCTCCAAGAGGTTTGAATTGGTTAATATGATACCAACCCAACCTGTTTGGAACAGTCTAAATTCGATGTACTGGTGGACTGGCTGTGTCAGCGATATCACATATCCCTACAAATCGGGAAGCTGTAAAGGGGCTTGGCTGATAGAAAGACATTATAAACTTCTGTCCGATTTCCTACTCCCGTGGTTTTGTTCGCACCTCATAATGAGTTTTGTTCTGCTGATCCTTTCGTCTCCTGTTATGTGAGGCAACATAATGGGCCTCCTTAATAGAGTCAATTAATTGCTGTCCTTCCCAATGCCACCACACTCGGTTGATGGTATATCTAGCCAAAACAAGGATTCTAACTCTTTCACTTTAGCTAACATTTTCATTAAAGTTATGTTCATCCATTCAGCAATTGCACTGTATTGAGGTCGATAATGGATACCAGCCTGTGTTTTACCCCAAACAGTTTCATTACATTTTGTGTCACATGTGCGGTGCAGCGGCGGCCATAACTGATTCTAGTTTGCTTGTCAACCGGCAACGGGTAGAAACTCTCTCAAAACCAAATCGTGGCTGTAACGGCCGCGGTTTTCATTATCCAGTTGGGGAAGCCTCGATCCACTTGGTGGAAGCATCCACTATCTCGAGGATATATTTTATTTCTCCAGGGGATGGATATGAAAATCCACCAAAACAATGTTCTAAAGTAACACATGTTCCTTCTACGGAGCGTATCTTAAAATACTATAGACATCTCATCTGGGTTATTACTGGGCACAACACAAACAATTCGTACAATAATGCTGTATATCTCCTCGCAATTTCGGCCACCATCACAGATTCGACAGCTGTTCCATAGATGTATCTGCTCCTTGATGCCCACAAATGTCATGGTGACAATACATCAGCTGGTTTCTTTCACATTCTGGCAGCGAAAATCTGCCATTATTAAGCACAATCCCATTCCGTGCCTGTATCCCTCAATACTCCATATACTCTTCAGAATCCTCTCCTCTTTGTACCTTTGCTAACTCCTGATACGGTTGCTGTGTCATGACTAACTTTATGCATATATGTATGTATAGTTTGGTGGTTTCTTTGTCATCCCTACCTCTGCATGTGGATTCAAACAAGAGGACATGAGTTGTGACTTAGGGGGCAAAATTCTAAGTGTAACATGAGGGGGTATTTCTTTACTCAGAGAGTTGTAGCTGTCTGGAATAAGTTTCCTGTAGAAATGGTAGAGGCAGGTTCGGTATTCTCATTTAAAGTAAAATTGGATCGGTATATGGAGAGAAAAGGATTGGAGGGTTATGGGCTGATTGCGGGTCAGTGGGAGTAGGTGAGAGTAGGCGTTCGGCACAGACTAGAAGGACTAAGATGGCCTGTTTCTGTGCTGTAATTGTTATATGGTTATATTGTGTACACCTCATCGCAATTTCGGCCATCAGCACAGATTAGACAGCTGTTCCTTAGTTCTATCTGCTGCTTGACGTTCACAAATTTCATGGTGACAATGCATCATTTGGTTTCTTTCACATTCTGGAAACAAAATCTACCATTATTAAGTACAATCCCATTCCGTGCCTGTATCCCTCGATACTCCATATACTCTTCAGAATCCTCTCCTCTTTGTGCCTTTGCAAACTCCTGATCCTGTTGCTGTGTCATGACTAACACTATGTATATATACAGTTTGGTGGTTTCTCTGCCATCCCTACCTCTACATGTGGATTCCAGTTCATCACCCAACTTGATTCTAGCATGGCGAACTCACTAGCCTTCCTGCTTCCTTCCGGGGAAGTCTGTAACTGAGCCTCACCTGTTTCATCCATTAGTGTTTCCTTTTGCCTGCTCAAATATTTATTTCAACAAGGGAGCTGATGGTAAAGGTTTGCTGTCTATTGAGATGTGACCTCTAGATTCTCATAAAGGTAAATGTTCAGTCAAAGCACATGCGTATGCACTGAATGAAGAGAGATGGGTCACGTACATTCATCAGAGTTTAGTCTCGTTCGGTATCTTGCACAGCGCAGAGGTAGTGAGTCATAGGGCTTGTTCCTGTTCTCTGCTGTTCTATGATTTCAACATGTCCAGGTGATGTGTTCACACTGTGATGTCAATCAATTCATCATCCACTGTCCATTCACATTAATTCTTCTCTTTCTTCTGCACTGATGAGTGTAATATAGAACACGGTGTCTTGCAACACAGAAACAAACTCTACCGCCCACCAGGTCCCTGATGATCGCAACATTCCCGGCTGTGCTGTGACATAAGCAGTGACGCCAATTTCTCAGAATTTCATCAATAAACCGGAAGCTGCAATATGGAGCTTTGGGTTATTCCAAATGAGAAACCTGAGCTTCCGTCGCATTCCTCCTCAGGAACTCTCTCAGTGCTGTCAGGGACAAGGCAGTCACAATATTATCACTGAAGACTACATGGCATGTTGCAGACCAGTCTGAAGCTGTCATAAGGAAATCGAAATGATTATGCTATTATTATGAGTGGTACATAACTTGAATAAATTCCTGCTCTGGTGCACATTGAGGAATACGTGACAGAATCGGGAAACATAAGGCTGCAGAGATACACGGTGAAGGCGGCAATTTAGAATTGCTAAGAGAAATGTATTCCTATCAATGCTGCTAGAACATGAAACGCGCTGCCTCGGTGGGATTTATTCTGAACAATTATCAATTTAATTACGTGTTTAATTAAATTAATTAGAGTGATTTTTTTGTTTATTCTCATTTAACTTTGCAGAAGTTGCTTGGCCAAGCCACAGGAAGTTACAGATCAGGTGCTTTTCGATTGGCTCTATGTGGTGGGCAATGTGTTGCAGGCAGGAAGATGCCGGGCCGAATGGGATGTTTGTCGTATGACTCGATGACGCTGAAAGTACCGCTCAGTAAAACCGTCATCATTCATCAGTGCACTGTCTCTCTCACAACGTTAACGTAAACTGACTGCAGGAGACTCCTGATCTAAAATTAGCTCAGGGAAGACAGACCGTGTATTAAGAGTATTTACTCAACGAAGATATAGTAAGAGATTTGAAAGTGGGAGGGGAGGGGGAGATCTGAAATTATTGGAGAAGACAGGAGGGGGAGGGACGAAGCTAAGTGCTGGAAAGTTGATTGGCAAAAGGGATACAAAGCTGGTGAGGGAGAGGTTCATGAGACGGGAGGACTAGGGAGAAAGAAAGAAAGAGGGAGGAAAGCACCAGAGGGAGTTCTAACCCTAACCATAACCCTAACCCTAATTCTACTGATTCTTCTCTGAATCCTCTCCAATGTCAGTATATCCTTTACAAACTAAGGAGCCCAAAACTGCACAAAATATTCCATGTATTGTCTCACGAGTGCCTTATAGACCTCAAAGTCGTGACGCTGCTCTTATATTATATACCTCTAGAAATGAATGTCAGCATTGCATTTCCCTAATTTTCCACCGACTCAACCTGTAGGTTACCCTTTAGGGTATCTTGCACAAAGACGTCCAAATCGCATTACAACTCTGTATTTTGAATTCTCTCCCCATCTAAATAATAGTGTGCCCATTTATTTCTTCCACTAAAGTGCATGACCGTACACTTTCCGAACATTGTCTTTCATTTGCCACTTCTTTTCCCATTACCGTAAACTATCTAAGCCTCTCTTCAGGCTCTCTGTTTTTTCAACACTATCCGCTCCTGCACCGATCTTTGTATCGTCTAATTTGCCCTCAAATACATTTATTCCATAGTCCAAAGCACTGATATACTTCACAAAAAGCAGCGGTCCCAACACCGACCCCTGTGGAACTCCACTGGCAACCAGCAGCCAGCCAGAATAGGATCCTTTTATTCCCACCCTTTGTTTTCTGCCGACAAGCCAATGCTCCAAACATGTTAGTAACTTCCCTGTAATTCCAAGGGCGTTATCTCCTTCGTCCAGCCTACTTGTAATTTCCTCAAAGAATTGCAGGTTTGTCAGGCAGGACTTTCGTTTCTGGAAAACTGCTTGTCATGTGCCTCCAGGTACTCCGTAATCTCATAACTAACAATCGATTCCAACAACTTCGCAACCACGGATGTCAGCCTAACAGGTCTATAGTTTCCTTTCTGCCGCCTCCCACACTTCCAAAATAGCGGAGTAACATTTGCGATTTTCTAATCTCCGTTCATGCCAGAATGTATCAATTCCTGAAAGGTCGTTGTTAATGCCTCCGCAATCTCTCCAGCTACTTCCTTCAGAACCCGAGGGAGCATTCCATCAGGACCAGGAGCTTTATCCACTCACAGACCATTACGTTTCCTGAGGACCTTCTCAGTCTTAATTGTCAGTGCACTAATTCACTTCCTTGACACTCCTGAATGTCCGGTATTCTGCAGGTGTCTTCCACTAGGAAAACTGATGCAAAATACGCATTCAGTTCCTCTGCATATCTCATTACAGTATCCCCAGCATCATTCAGTATTGTTTCTATATCAACCCTCGACTCTCTTTGACACTTTATATAATTAATTAAAGCTTTAATATCTTATTTGATATTTGTCGCCCGCTTCCTTTCACAATTCATCTCTTCCTTCCTGATGACCTTCTCAATTTTCTGCTGCAAGTTTATAAAAGCTTCCCATTCCTCTATTTTCCCACTAGCTTTGGCTTCCTTGTATGTCCTCTCTTTTGCTTTCACTTCGGCTCTGGCTTCACTTGTCCGAAGCGGTAGTATTCTTCATCCCTTTGAAAATTTCTTCTTATTTGGAATATGCCTGTCTTGCACTTCCGTCATTTTTCACGGAAATCCAGCCACTGCTGCTGTGCTGTCCTTCCAGCTAATGTCCCTTTTCAGTCAACTTTGGGCAGTTCCTCTCTCATGCCATCATAACTTCCTTTATTCTACTGAAATATCGACACGTTGGAATTTAGTATTTAGTTTCTCATTGTCAAATTTCAAAGTCAACTTGATCACATTTTCCAAAGGATATATATATATTTTAACATTAATTTCTCTTATCACCTCCAGATCATTACACAACACCCAATCCGGCACAGTCAATCTTTTCGTGGTCTCAAGAGCAAGCTGTTCTAAATAACTATCCCTTAGAGATTCTACAAATTCTCTCTCCTGAAGTCCAGTACTGACCTGGTTTTCCCAAACCAGTTTCATGCTAAAATCCCCAACATTTATCATGATATTGCCCTTCTAACACTCCTTTTCTATCCGATCCTGTAATTTGTAATCCACATCCCGGCTGCTGTTTAGAGGCCTGTTTACAACTGCCATTCGGGTACTTTTACCTTTGCCATTTCTTAACGCAACCATAGGGACTCTACAGCTTCCGATCCTACGTCATCCTTTCTGATGTTTAATATTGTTTCTTCCACACAGGTCCACACCACGGCCTCTGCCTACTAACCTGTCTTCCCAATACACTGAATATCCGTGGACGTTCAGCTCACAATGGCAGCCATTCTTCAACCAAGTTTCAGAGATGGCCACAACGTCATACTTGCAGAAGAATTTCAAGATCCTCCATATTCTTTCTTTTGCTGCGTGCATTCAAAGATAACACTTAATGACCAGTATTTGTTCCTTTCTGTGTTAACTGCACCACGCCTCTATTGCCCTGTAACTCATTCCACTGGCTGTGATTATGCCTCATTTCCTGCTTCTCCTTTCTGTCATTTTAGTTGCACGCTATCGCTGATTTATTTTTGTTTTTCCTTTCCTCAGCCCTATCGCTCCTATTTGATTCCCCGGCCTATTTAGTTTAAACCTCCCTTGCAGCTCTATCAGACCTGCCCGCTCGGATATTGGACCCCTTTAGGTTCAGGTATAACCCGTCCTTTTTGTACAGGGCGGAACTTCCCCAGAAGAGGCCCTAATAATCCAGGCATCTGAAGCCCTGCCCTCCACACCAGACTCTCAGTCACTCATTAATATGCATGATCATGCTATTCTTGCATTTGTTAGCACGTGGTACAGACAGAAATCCTGAGATAACTACCCTGGAGCTCCTGCTTCTTACCCAACTCCCCGAATTCTGTCTTCAGGACCTCCTCCCTTTTTCGCCTATGTCCTTCGTACCATCGTGTATCAAGACTTCTCCCTTCAGAATTCTCTGCACCTGATCCGAGATATCTCGTAACCTGGCATCTGGCAGGCAACACACCATGCGGGTATCTCTATCAAGCTGACAGAAGCTCCTGACCGTTTCCCTCACTGTGGGATCCCCAATGACTACCGCATTCCATAGCTCCTTCTGTCCCTTCTGCACCATATCTCAATGATATCGATGATATTGGACGATGCAAATTGTGCTGAAGACGCCATGAGTCTTTAGAAGGACTAACACAGGAGAGGAAAACAGGCAAGTGACGGATGGACATAGAGCAGGGAAGTGCGTTGTCATGCGCTTTAGTAGAAGGAATAAAGGCGTAGATAATTTCTTTAAACGTGAAGCAAATTCAGAAATGAGAAATGCCAAAGGAGCGGGAAGTTGGAAGATTTCCCTTCAGGTGTAATTGCTGACTGAGTCTGTGGTAAGGCAAATGCAATGTGCTTTCTTTCAAGGCAACTAGAATATAACAACATCGATGATTCCTTCTCCTTACAGAGGCTCCATAAGGCATCGATCAGACCGGTTTTGTGCCCCAAGTCTAAGAAAGGATGTAGAGACACAGTAGACGGTCTAGGGGAGTTCACAAGAATGATTCCCACCATGAAAGTTTTAAGATATGAGGAATATATGATGACTTTGGACCTGTACTGGATTGCTAGTCAAATGACGGGGATCTCACTGAAAACTCTTGGAAGTTGAAAGGCGCCGTCAGAGTGGACAAACCGAGAATGCCTCCTACACCGTGGCAGTGTAGAACCAGAGGGCACAGCCTCGAATGAAAAGGAAGTTCCTTTAGAACAGAGTTGAGGTAGAATTTATTTAGATAGATTGAGGTGAATCTGTGGAATTCACTGGCAAAGGTGTGCGTAAAGGCAAGTCGGTATGTATATCTAAAGCGGAGATTGATAGCTTTTTGCCTGGTGAGGGTATCAAAAGCTACAGAGAGGCAGCAGGGGAATGGGGTGGAGAGGGATAACATATCGGCTGTAATACCCCGCGGTGCACAATGAAGGAGAGAAATGTCCGAAATCACCTCTTATATCTCATGGTCTTAAACGCAGGGAGATATCTGTGGCTGTGAATACACTGCTAGGGATGTTTGTTGAGGCAGAGACATTCGGGACATTTATTAGTCTCTGAGCTGGGCATATGGATGAACATACAGCAGAAGGCTAGGAGGAGGGAGGAGAGTTGAATTGTTTTGGTGTAGTTTGAAGGTTCGGTACATCGCTATGGACACGTAAACGGGGTGGCAGAAGTGTATTACATGGTTGCAGTCATTGATTGGGGCACTGGGTACAAGAGCATGAGGTCATCTAGTCCCGGCAACATCCTTGTACATATTCTATGAACACTTTCAATCTTATTTTAACCTTTCTAGTAGGCAGATATCCAAAAACTGCACACAATACACTTAGTTCTCAACAACGCCTTATATACATTTACGTATGAAGGCCAATGTGCCAACGGCCTTCTTTACAGCCCTATCTACTGTGCCGACACTTTCAATGGATCCTGGAACTGTATTTCCAGATCCCCTCGTTATACCACACTCGTCAGTGCGCTAAAGCTCACTGTCTGAGACCTACCCTGGCTGGTCCTCCCAAAGTTCAACACCTCACACTTGTCTGCATTAATTTTCATCGGCCATTTTCCAGCCGGCTCACATCCCACTGTTCCGAACCCTAGATTTGGGATCCTAGGTTCGGCTCGCGGCTTCATCTCGGGGAGGACAGCCCCCGCCCCGGCCAGACTTAAGAAATATTGTTTGGGTGGATGCTGTGTGATGTTTCACCCTGTTACAAATCAGTAGCAGAAAATAACAAACAACACACAATATTCAATTGAACGATTGAGCTTTATAATACTTAACTTGACTGCTTGGTTCGTAAAGAATCTAAAAGGTAAAGGACCCATTCTCATGAAGCAGGCTAATGTACAAATCTGCAGCTCATGGTTCCGTCCATTCGTTCCCTGCCGACTTTCGGACCCTCGCTGTAAGTCCGAACGGTGGTCTACCAACTCTCTCCATTCGCGTCTTCTCTCTTAATCCCTCGCCAAAAAAAACGTGAATCCTTCTCTCAGCCCCACAAGAAAGAAACAACATGCCTCTAATTGGATAGCACACATTATAAAGCCCCCCCCCCCTTATCTCTAGCTATAACCCAAACCAGGCTGCTACCGAGAATAATTATCAGTGAAACCTTACAGAGATTCCGTTACGTTAGCAGTGAGACCACGCACCGCGTTACATACGCAATCTGACAGAACTGTTCCAGGAGTTGCAATGAAGACCTGTCAGTGGATCTCGTCGACTTGGACATTAACAGCGCTTTTGACAAAGCCCACGTGGGAGGTTTGCCCAGACGGTTCAGTTCCTTTCATTCAGTGGGAAGTAGCAGACCGCATGACTTTGCGGCAGAAACCAGAGAGTAAAGTTATATGTCCGCCACTCTGAATGGAAGCCTGAAAATAGTGGAGTGCCGCAGTGATCACCGCCGGCTCTGTTGTTAATGCGGACGTGTGGGATGTTACACACTGGGAGGACTGACCAGCGTGGGACGTACACAGGGAATAGTACGGCACTGAGTAGCGCAGTGAACAAAGGGGTCTGTGAGTACAGATCCATTATTCATTGATAATGGCGTTTGAAGGAGATTGGGTCGTAAAGTGAGTATTCAGCTTATTAGCTTTGATAAATTAAACCTTTCAGTTCAGAAGTTGGTCTGAAATTGTATTACGCTTTGGTGAGGCTCGTTCTGGAGTATTGTGTGGCGTTCTGATCAATTACCTTCACAAAAGCATCACTGAGATTGGAAGAATACAGAGCAAGTTTACAAGGGCATGGTCAAGACTTGAATATCTGATTCATAAGGAATGTTTGAAGAGGTTAAGACATTTCTTTTTCTTACCTCCAGCGCAGCAGAATTCGTGGAGGTATTGTAGAGGCGTACTAACTTACGAGAAGCAAATAGAAACAGGCATTTGTCATTCTTTGGGTGAGAGTAGAACTACCTGTCATAGGTTAAGGGTGAAAAGTGAAATATTTAAGGGAAACCTGATGAGGGACTTTATTCAGAGGCTGAGGTGAGGGTGCAACTAGCTGCCAGCGAAAGGGGTGGACGTGGGTTTGATGCAACATTTAAGACAAATTTGGGTTATACATGAATGAAGCGGTATGGATGTCCAGCAGAAGTCGACACGAACTGGATGGGTCCTGTTTTTTATGCTGTAATACAACATTTCTCTGACCCTCTAAAATAAATTTTAAAAACATCGAATGAATTGTATGTGATGCTCCATGGAAAGTTAAGTGGCTGACACAATGTCGCAATGAGTAAAAATAGACCGATGCAAACACGGATTTTTCGCTCACTGACCTGTAGCTAATGCAACTAAAGGGGAGAGTAGTATTAATGGGCTTTACTGGCCTCCTTGTGTATAAGGGCTCGTTGAACGAGTGCATCTAGACAGTTGATACTTTTCGTACATCTGATCGCCACTTCTGGCAGAAAATGGGATATTCAGCAATTTATTATCTTGTCCGTAATTACTATCCCGTACTGGCGGCCGTTGCTCTTCCAGGTCAGGTCGCTGATGTGAGGCATACTGTAGTCCTTAAATTGTGCGCTTTAATTTAGAGCGGTCGTGGTTTCCTATCGAAGGCTTTTATATCAACTCACTCAGGAAATAATGAAAGTAGAAGCACGTTTCATTGTTTTTTTTTTAAATATCATTTATGTGACTTTCATGTATTTCTGTTACTTTGGTTTGTTTTAATGTACTTTATCATAATCTGTCAAAATTATGTTTCGGGTGTAATGAGCTCCACGACATTTGGCGTTGGTATTAAACCTGATTCTGGTTCAGAAACTAAAGCTAAGTGAATGTGTTTGATTCATGATGTCCTCTAACAGGAAGAGTTATGGCGGCTCTACTGTGCATTCCGCCTAATGTTGCGTTCTGTCATCGGTGTTGGGACCGACCCTTTTCGTGTTATATGTCAATTATTTGGATGAAGGAATTGATGGTCTTATTGACAAGTTTGCGCAAGTTACGAAGAAAGCTGGTGGGGCAGATAGTGCTGATGGAGCAGGGTGTATGCAGAAGGAATTTGACTGATTGGGTCAATGGACAGCGAAGTGCCCAGTGAAGGTTAATGCAGCGAAATTCATAGAAGGAATAAAGGAGTAGATAATGGTCTATATGGGGAGGGCATTCAAAAATAGGTGCAAAGGGACCTGGGAGACCTAGTTTAGGAGATCCTTAAGGTCAACCTGCAAGGTGAGTCGCTATTGAAGAATGTATATGAGACGTCAGCATTCATTTCCTGAGAACAAGAACACAAGTAGAAGGATGTAACACTGACACTCGATAAGGCATTCATCAGAATATGGAGTATTATGCGAAGCTTTGAGTCCCTAATCGAAGAGAAGATGTGCCGGCATTGAGGAAAGTCTAGAGGATGTTTAGGAGATTGATCCCAGGAATAAATGGATACCATATAAGGAGTGTTCCATAGATCTGGGACTGTATACGCTGGGTTTAAAAAAATAGGTTGATGTCATTAAAATATACCGAATATTGAAGGGACATCAGTGTGTGGATGTACAGAGGATTTTTCCGATAGTGGGGGAGTCTCGGACCAGGAGTCCCAGCTTCAGCATAGAGGACATCCAATCTAAACAAAGATTTGGGAAAAAAATCTCCAGTGCCTTTTGAATCTCTAGAATACCTTGGCACGGATGAATGTGTAGTCCAAGACTTTGGTTATATTTAACCGGGAGGATGACGTTATTGAGTAATCAGGGCTTTAAAGGTTACCGGGAGAAGGCATAAGAATGAGGTTGAGGAATAATAGAGACAGTCATAATGAAATGGCGGAGCTGACCCCGTGGGCCGGCCGAATGGCATAATTCTCCTTTTATGTTTTCTGGTCTTACATTCTTCTTTTCGGCAATGTTTCTGTAATGAGCATACTACCACCATGGCGCAGTGCTATCTCTTCTCTCAATACATTCAATTCGCTTTGCCCCTGTCATTGCCTTTCTGCTGCCTTGCTTGTCTGCTGAAGGTAATCCGACTGAGTTGTGCATCACCTTCCTGCTTCTTTCGCCTCCCTTGCCCTGCTGAACCCATCCACTGGTCAACTTAATCGTAGCTTAGCAAACCTACGGTTATTGCTTCTCGACCATACAGGTGCCCTTATTGCCCGTACAACTGCCCTTATTGTGCAGATCACTTGTAGAGTAAAGTGATGCCAATAAATTAAAAGAAAAACTGTCTTTGCACTTTCCACATTTTTCAGTCACAGAATCCTCTGACAACTTTTAATGCTGAACTTCTCCGTCAAAGGACACTCTTATTAATCCAGACGAATTGAATGATTCCATTACCACTGTCGTAGCCGGATATTAATTTCTTTCCAAGCTCATTATTTTCACTCAAAGTACTTTGTCCCTTTCTCTGCCTGAGCCTTTTGTCCAATCGTGTACAACCTGTCCACACTAAATGTGGAGAAAAAAACACGAGAGCATCATAAATCAACGCCAGAGAGAAGGAGCCAGAAGTTCATGAAGGATGTCTCAACCGATTTGATCCAAATATACTTTGTTGTCTGTTCTGTCATGGATAAAATAATTAGAGGTCGAGCCCATTGTCATCACAGCGTGAAACTGGCAAGAGCTCGGTTGCTTGTCGCTGAAGGGGTATCAGGGTGATCGATCACTAACACCCCAGTTCAGTCAGCGCAGGCGCACACGAGCACTGGCGACCAGTTCGGGCAGGGGCGCGATCTGAAGTACCAGCCTTTGCATGCAAATAAAGTCACGCTGAGCACTCCACACCTATTAAGCAATGGAACTTTTTCTTTTGTTTCGGTTAATTTGGCGGCGATTGTGATCCTGACTCGCAGAAATTGTGGGGTCTCTAAATGTATCAGTCGTTACCTCGTGACCATGGCGGCAGCTGATCTGATGGTCGTTCTCTTTGGTGTTGTATTGTATAAAATCAATACTCTCTATTCGTATGCTGACATCATGATGAAATCTCGGCTGTGAGCTCTGGGACCTATACTGGGGACTGCAACATTGGATTGTTCCATTTAGCTGACGGTCGCTTTCACTTTCGATCACGACTTCGCGATCTGCCTTCAGAAGCTGCGGCCCCGATATTGGACGGAGAGAACAGCGACCGTGGTGATCGTGGCAGTGGCCGTAGGAGGCTGTGTTCAGCAATGTATCTTTTACTTTGCAGGAGAGTCATGGAAACACAAACTCGAGTACTATACATCATCCCTGTGGAGAGGTTACCGGATATTTGACACCATCATGACCCTATTATTACCAATTGGTTTAATTCTGCTGTTCAATGTTTTATCCACCAGATCTATTATAGCAGCGAATATGGTTCGTCGTGGACTTCGGAGAAATACTGACAACAAAAGTGATCCAGAGGTTATGAACCGGAGAAGGTCAATGGTTTTGTTGTTCTATCCGCCAAATTCATAATATTGTGGATAACCAACATTGTACAGTCCATGACCTGAGCAGATGTAAACGTGTTTTTCACAGACAACTATTACAACACGCCTACATTTATCCTACAAGAGTTTGGGTAGATGTTAATATCTCTTAGTTCCTGCACCAACACGTGTATCTATGGACTGACACAGAAAAATTCAGGAATTAGCTGATTAATGGTGATTAGCTGATTAATATCTTTTTACACTAAATGGGAAACTTTGTAAATAAAAAAAAATAGTAAATCTAATCTTCTCTAATTGTGTTTTGCCTTAAATATGTAGAATACTTTCCTTTTGTATCGTGGCTCATTGGAATTCCTCCGAGTTTTAACTCCGAATTTTAAAAAAAATAGTTGCTGATTCTTGAAGGGGAACAATATGCCTTTGAGGAGTGGGAAGAACTTGTCGGAACTTCGTGATAAAGGCAACAGGAAGGGAAAGGAAAGATGCAAAAGGAAAGATCTGATGAAATGCCGTCGTGGGCAGTAGACATGGTTTGGACACTGAATTCAATTAAAGACCAATTGGAAAGAGCAGCAATGAAATGATGTATTTCTGGGAAAACGTAAAGATCTGGAAATACTAATGCTTTTTCAGCTTGTTTCAAAAATAAAATCTGTTGATTTGTTGTTAAACACAATGCTTGGTTTCTCTAGGTATTATATTTTAGATCTCAGTAACTGTTTATTTTTAAATGTATTTTCAATATATTAGTATGTTTTTAGGTAATAGAATATTATAGCATCTTATAACCGAATTTAAAGCTTTTTTTAAGGGATCTAATGTTAAATTTAAGATGGGGATGTTTTTCCTTTTTAAGAGATATTTTTTTCGTTTCCTAAAAAAGATTAAATAGAAACATGGGATAATTTGTAAATGCAGGAATATAAACACTTCTCTCAATTAAGACTTTCTCGTTTCTCTTACAAGGTCAGTGGATTTCATTTTTTTTCAACTAAGGGGTGGGGTAGAGAACATTTTTAAATTTTCCTTGAACGGACAGACCTGTCCTTGGCATCGTTTTTTTTTGTGATAGGGCACCTGCTTTTATTTTTTTCTGATCTGTGGGGGAAGGGTTTGGTTGAAAGTTAGAGTTAGTTTTTTTTCCCCATTCTGTGGTTCCGGAGCATGCTTGTTTTCTAAGAGGTTGTATTCTTCATCCCCGCCATTTTTGATAATCCCGTATTGGTATGCAGTCTGCGCATCAGTAAAGTAGAATAAATTTATAGCATGGTATATAAATGGATTAATGCAATAAGTTGGAATGCACGTGGTTGGAATCAACCTATCAAACGAAAAAAGACATAAAATTGTTAATCGAAACCAACCTGATATAATTTTTGCCCAAGAGACACATGTCATGGCGGGAAATCAAGACAGATTTTTTAGATTGTGGAATGATTTACAGTTTCACTCTACTTCTCAATGTAAAACTAAAGGGCTGTCTATTTTTGTGAAATCTAATATTTTTTTCCTTCCAGAGGATATTAAGTCAGATTGTAATGGTAGATTTTTAATTGCTAAGGCAGCAATTTGTAATAGAAAAGTTGTTTTGATCAACTTGTATGGTCCTAACATAGATGATCCTTCTTTTTGTAATAAATGTATTCGCTCTATTGCCTGATTTAAATGAATATACGTTGATAATGGGCGGTGATTTTAACTGTTGTTTAAATCCCTTGATTGACAAGAGCTCAACCAATCAGCGACTTCCAAATCGCACTGCGTCACTTATTAATTCATTTTTGACTGATTTTGAATTGATTGAACTATGGAGATATTACACCCTGATGACAGAAAAATATTCGTTTTTTTTACGTTTATCCCTGCCCGCCCGTCTTGCACCTATCTCAAACATCATTGCAAAATTCTGACTTTGTTAGTTTTATTGAAACCCAGATAAGTTTTTTTTTAATTTTTAATGATATAGGGGTTATGTCTAAATTAATCATATGGGATACATTTAAATCAGTTTTACGTGGTCAGAACATCATGGGAAGGGAGGCCTAGGGAGAAAGAATGTGGGAGGGGAACACCAGAGGGAGATGGAGAACAGGCAGAGTGATAGGCAGACAGAGAAAAAAGGGGGGGGGAAAGGGGAAAAAGTAGAATTAGATAAGATTTCAAAACAAATTAAAGATTTAGATAATATTCATGCGATTCCCCCTAATATTGATTTATTTAAAAAAAGGGTGGAACTTCAATCACAATATAATTTATTATTAACTCATCCTTTTGAAGGCTACTTGCTTAAGATAAAACGTCAATTTTATATATTTGGAGATAAAAAATAAAAAAAACTGCTTGCATCTCAATTAAAAACGGCCAGAGCCAAAAGGCAAATTTTGTGAATCCGTAGGAAAGATGGCACCTTGGCTTGGGATTATGAAGAAGTTAATAAGATTTTTCAAGATTTTTATACCGAGATTTATAATCTCGATTTCCACTGGATTCTTCGAAAATGAATGTTTATTTTTAACGAAAGGTTGCTTTTCCTCAAATTTCTGTTGAGGATTTAAAAAAAATCTTGACGCCCAAATTACTGAAGCCGAAATTCATAAAGCTATTTTTTCAATCCAATCTGTAAGGCCTTGATGGCTACCCTGTAGAATTCTATAAAAAAATTGGAAAATTGCTTCCTCCGTTGGAAATGTTGGAAATGTTGGAAATGGTTAAAGACTCTTCTGTGAAAGATGATTTACCTCTACTTTTTTTGAGGCTTCTATTTATTTAATTTTCAAAATGGATAAGGATCCTACTAATTGTGCCTCATATGTACCTATTTCATTATTGAATGTTGTAGCTCAGATCGTGTCAAAGATAATGGCCAATCGGTTTTAGATACTAATTTTGGTACAATTCTTTTTAAAGACCAAACAGGATTTATAAAGGGTCGTTATTCCTTTTTCAAATATTCGGAGATTATTTAAAATTATATTTTCGTCTTCTTTTAAAACTCCACAATGCGTCGTCACTTCGGATGCTGAAATAGCGTCTGATCGAGTCGAATGGAAAGATTTATTTAATGTTTTAGAGAAATTTGGTTTCGGTGTTAACTTCCGTAATTGAATGAGAATGTTATATAGATCTCCTATTGCTACTGTTATTGCTAATATTTGTAGATCCCTTTGTTCAGTTTTCCCGGGGAACAAGACAAGGTTGTCCATTAAGTCCTTTGTTATTTAACCTAATATTAGAACCCCTTGCTATTGCTCTTCGTGAAGCTAAAGATATTGATGGGATTCTTGTGAATGAGACCATTCATAAGAATTCTCTTTATGTTGACGATTTACTGTCTTAAATATCTAATCCGGCGGAATCTAACCCTGCCTTGCTCAAATTATTTAATGAATTTTGTGATTTTGCATGTTATAAAAATAATTTTAATATAAGTGAACTTTTTCCTTTAAATGAATTTATTTATATGATAATACTCCTTGCAAAGTTTTGGATTCGTTTAGATATCTGGGCGTTATCATCACTAAAAAAAATAAGGATCTTCATAAAGCTAATTTTGTTCTCTTGTTAGAATCAATGAAGTATTTATTTAGCAGATGGAAGCCACTTACGTTTTCAATTGCTGGCCGCATCCATATAATGAAATTATGATTTTACCAAAATTTTTATATGTATTTCAGAATATCCTTGTTTTTTGACAAAGAAGTTTTTTGATCGAATTGATTCTATTATTTCGTCTTTTATTTTGAATGATAAAAGACCAAGAATTGGTAAATGTCACTAATGAATATTGAAGAAGGACGGAGGTCTCGCTTTGCCTAATTTAAGAGTGTATTACTGGGCTGTTAATAAGCGATATATGTCCTTTTGGTTACAATGAGTTTGATAAGAGTGAGCCGCCAATTTGGGTAGATTCGGAATTGAAATCTGTGAAACAGTTTTATTTAACCTCGTTATTGGGAGGTGCTCTACCTATACACTTAGCTAAAGTTGCTAATTGAAATTTATACACTGTGATTCAGTATTCTTTACAAATTTGGCTCCAGTTCCGTATTTTTTTTTAATCTTAAAGTACTTAAACTTTGTGGTTGAATTTATCGAAATTATTTTTAAGTCTTCGTTGAATGACATTTCAGGTTAGACATTTTTTACAAAAATATGTAAGTAATTTTCCTTGCACATTAGAGGCCGTCCTGTTAGAAACTATTATGGGTATGAACCCTTTGATCACTGGGCTGGACGAATTTATAATTCGAATTTATAATAAGATTGGACGAATTTATAATTTATTATTACAATGGGATAAACGCCCTTTCTTTAAGATTAAACAAGATTGGGAAAAGGAACTTAATTTTACTTTGATAACGGAGGACTGAATGCGGATCTTGAAGTTGGTTAACTCTTCCTCGATTTGTGCTAGCGATTCGTTGATTCAAGTTAAAATTGTACGTCATTACTCTTTGACGATGGAGGGATTGTCTACAATCTTTCCTAATGTTGATAGTTACTGAGATAGATCTAAAACTGAGACAGCTACAGTGACACTCATGTTTTGGTCTTGTTCCATACTGGAAAAGTTTTGAAAGTCAGTTTTTCAACAATTTCTAAAGCACTTAAAATTAATTTAAAACCTAACAGATTAACTGTGCTCTTTCCCCAAAACATCCGTTGTATTTCTTTGTCTGACCAACTTGTTATTGCGTTTGTTACATTGATAGCAGAGAGGGCCATTCTGCTGAAGTGGAAGGATACGTCGGCTCCCACTCTGTCACAATGGTTCTCTCAAGTGATGTTATGTCTTTGTTTGGAGAAAATTAGAAGTCGAACCTTCGAACCTATGTTTGATTTTCTGAAAAGATGGGGTTCATTTGTTCGTTACTACCATTTGAGTTAATTATTAGATTTCCTCCACGATCGAATTGTATTTTTTTTTACTGGCGGTTTGATGTTTATCTTTAGAAGCTTTTAGTATGACACATGGCTCCGCAGTTGAACACCTGATGGGTTTTTGATGAAGAGGATGATGATGATGATGATGATGATGATGATAATAATAATAATAATAATAATAATAATAATAAAAATATTTGAAAAGAAGAATGAATGTTCCCCTTTAATAAATAAGTGTTCTCTATTTCCCCTGCCAGACCAAACGGCTCCGCTCATTTTCCGAAACGAATGTGCTCCGTCAAATGTTACAAAATAAATCGATTTCAAGATAAATACCAACTTTAAATGCAACACAGATATAAAAAAAAATCCTATTTAATTAGCTGAAGCCAGGTTTCATGGAAAATAACATGGAAAATTCGCATCATATTTTGTTTCAAAGTAAATAGATTGCAATATCCCTTAAGGAGTCAAATTCATGACACAGGGACAGTGAATAAAAACAGGTTAACGTAAGTGTTTGTCAAGTTGGTTGTTACTAACGTTCCTGACGTGATCGCCACGCTAATTGCCTCAGTGGAATTGTTCTCACCTCAGTAAAAGTCTGATAAACCGATCACCAGTCCATCTGAGCAGCTGAACCGTTCCGTACAACTGAACGCTGCTTCTGACGGAATATGGGATATCCGGCGTTTTACTACATCGCGGCCATTTTCTATCCCACCCTTGTAGCGGTTGGTGTCCCCGGTAAGATGCCGGAGCTGGTTAGTTTATGTATGGTGCCGTCGTTACTCTGCTGCGGTATCCGCACTGTTACAACGCACAGATGCCACCATTGGATGAAACGTGTTTACGGAATGGAGGATTCAGGCATCTAATGGATTTATTTCCATTTTCCATACTGCAATCGCAGAGTTTTCTTCTACTCTTGTCAATTAAGTTGGTGGTGATATTGTCAATGTTTCATAATTTTACCTCGCTTGGCTTTCTGAAGTGATGCGGGTCTCTGCTTTTCTAGGTCCGAGTCTCTATCAGTACAGACACTTCGTTCTCATAACAACATTGCAGCTTATTTAAATGACGGTCCAGTGTATTTCCAACACGTAGGACTGTTCTTCCGTGAGTCAGTAAACGGGGACTCATGCTTTATATCTCCACGATGCCACTTTGAAACTGCTACAGTCAAATCTCTGAGCTCTTTCAGCTCTAATAATGGAAATGGTGTTGTTTACTGTGGCGATCGACTGCTCACCGGTACGTGAGACGTGGAACTCGGATGCCTCGCTCTAAACTGTCGGAAGGTCGCCAATCCACTGACACTCACATCCGTCATTGTCCTCCAGCCGGAGTGCAGCGACGGGGAGCGCAGACACTGGATTCCCGCTTTCCACTTCCAAACAGACCATACCCTGCATAACATCGGTAGAGTGGGGGTATTCAGGGAGCTGACCATATTTCTATTTTGTTTCCAAATTTCTTGCAGTTAATTTAACGGCGATTGTGATCCTCGGGGAAAATGCGGACTCTCCAAATGCATCACCCGTTACCTGGTTGAAATGGCAACAGCGGATCTGATGGTGGTTATCGTTGTTGCTTTAGTGGATCAGACCAACAATATCCACAGTTATTCCAGAAGCCTGCTCATCACTCCTGTATGCGCTCTGACTCTTGTATTTGCGGCTGCGACGCGGGACTGTTCTGTTTGGTTCACGGTCAGTTTTACCTTCGATCGCTTCATCGCAATATGTTGCCGAAAGCTGCGAGAGTGATACTGCACCGAGAGAACAGCAATGGTGGTTATCGTGATCTGTGGGAAATGTGTCCCGTTTTACTTTGCCATTGAACCTTACGTCATCATTGACAACACGCCGTGGCGGTGCACCGGCACATATGAATACGTTACTTCCCCGTGTGGAGAGGATACCAAATACTGGACAGTATGTTATCACCGTTGCTGCCAATTGGATTAATCCCGGTGTTTAATGGGTTAACCGTAAGATATATCGTTGTGGCAAATAGAGTCCGCAGAAGGCTTCGGCACAGTAGCGACAATCAGAAAGATGCCGAGGTTGAAAAACGCAGAAATTCGATGGTTTTGCTGTTTTCTATATCAGCTAATTTCATATTATTTTGGATGTCCCATGTAGCCCATACCCTGAATTGGCAAGTGTAAAACTATTTTTACGAGGACAGATATTTGAGTTCCCCGGTATACATCCTACAGCAATTTACGTTCATGTTGCAAATTCTCAGCATGTGCACCAATACTTGTATCTATACACTGACACAGAGGAAATTCAGAGAAGAGCTGAGGAATGGAATGAACTATGTGTTTACATTAAATGGCCGTCTGTGCAGATAACGCCCGTGTCCTATGGCAATTCAACGGAGTTTTCAAATAAAGCCGTTTAACAATGACCAGATTTGTCAAATATGTCATAAATTCAATCAATCTTATGCCTATACATCCTGAAATTTCACAATGGGCGGAAGGTTGCTGACTTCATATGATTCAGGTAGGTAGCAATACAAACGCTCAAAGCTGCTGGCGTGATTGTCACTTTGGTTGAAGTATGTTTCAAACTATCACAGACACTCGACTGTCACAAGGGCAGGGATGGCTTCAGGGCTTTCCGGGTTTTAGATGTTTCGAAATGGACAGGGTCGGGTAACAGAGTGTAATGTGAGTGCGATGGGAAACCAGGGACAGTATCGCAGCTGCAGAAAGGGAGGACAACGTCGAGCTTTCGTTTGTTAATAGAGTGTGAGACGAACACAGAAACATGATCACCCCATTTGGAGTATTCTGTACAGTCGCCCACCAGATCAACCAAGTAAGTGCAATGGGAACGGTAAAGAACAGATCGGGAAGCGGATATTGGACATCGGCCATGTTATCGGCAAGCGTAACTGAAACTTTCGGAATATTCTTTGGCACCTCCCCAGGGGAAAAGGTCTAGGTATGACATCATTTCTCGGTTGTGTCCAGGAAGGATTCATGTCACTGTATGAAGCAAGGCGAACAGGCGAACAGTCCATACCGGATCTAATATTAGAAAAGGAAAGGTATCAGGTGACAGATCTCTCGGTGGGTGAGTTTTTCACAGGAATAAGCCAGATCCGCCCTTGACTTACCTTGCAATGGATAAGACCAGCAGAGCATGGGAAGTGTTTAATAGTCAGTCTGCGAATTATGGTGCTACCTGTCAGGAAGTTCGGAACGTACATTGGGAAATGATATACTCTGGGAAATGCGAAACAGATATGTGGAGATCGTTTAGGGAGCACTGTCTTGGGGTTCAGTAAGGGCTTGTCTTACTGTCGCAGGGCAAGGAAGATAGCATAAGTTAACGTTGGGTGACAATAAAGTTGGAACAGGTCAAGAGGAAGAAAGAAAGGTACTTAAGGTTCAGGGAGAAAGGATCAGGTAGGGATATGGTGAGTCACAATGCAGACAGGAGAGAATTTAATAATGGACTTAGAAGAGTTAGAAGGGGACTTGAGAAGTCCTTGACGTGTTGCACTGTGAAGAACAGGAGGAGACTGGATAGAGTGTGGGCAGATCGGAGGTAAAAGTGGAAAACCTGTGTCTGGAGGTTTTCCAAGGAGGAAGTGAATCTTTTTACTGAATATATCAATGAAAGTGATCACAGCGTAAAAAGGCAGTTATGCTAGAACATGCCGACGCTAAGAAAGAGGATGCGCTGGAAACATTGAAAATACTGTGATTGATGATTCTCCGGTGCTGGAAGGGATATAGTCCGGGTGATTTGGGAAGGGAAGCGAAGACATTGATGAGCTTTTGGACAAGATATTTGTGTTTTCCCTGGCCACGGAAGCAGAACTGGAAGATTAGAAGTTGATAAAATACTATTCATTTGTTGAAGCAAGATAATAAGGATACTCGTTGGAAGTATAGACCAGTGAGTCTTTCATCAGTCGTGTGTAAACTATTGTAGAGAATAATTGAAGAGGGAATTTATGAGTGTTTGGTTATGGAGAGACAACATGGCTCATTGAGAGGTATGTTGTCCTATATGAGCCAAATTGAATTATTTGTAAAAGTGAAAATAAAATAAGATAGAGTGAATACTGGCTGGAAAACAGCGGACATCCGCGTCCCTCTAGGAGGATGGAAGTTTCGGGACATTTTACAACTTTTGGACTCTGCAGTTACCGTGATCCGAGAAATAGTGCTGAGGGGAAAAAACAAAAAAAACAATTTAATCTGACCACACAGCAGCAGCGGGATAATTTATGGAATTAGGGCTGATGACGTAAACAAATCGCTCAGTTATTGACTGTACCGGCACGTTATCTAAACTGACCTGTTTATTACATATTGCAGGACACATGCTACAATGACCTTAAAACAATCTTTTCCGATCTACAACTTAAAACCAGCATTTAGAAGTGTTCAGAACAGCTTATGATGCTCATTAAACGAACCAGCCTTCCAAAATGACAATACCATATTCCCAATTCGTGTATGCACCAATTTATCACAATACCTCTGAATCGTGGTTTAATCGTATCGGCTGTAGATACGCTCAAAGCTCGATCCACTTAACCCTGAATCCACATGGCCGGTGTTAAATCCGCGTCTGCCTCTGAAATTAATAATAAATGAAATATACAAAACGACACAAACTAAAAATGCACCGAGAGCAAAGCGAACACGCGCGCTCATACTTGTCTTCTTGCAAATCCATCGCACGCGTGGCGAATACAGAATAAACAACTCCAAAGCAAAAGGCCTCAGCACGTATTCTAAAGAACATAGGACAGTAAGATGTAGAGATCTGGGGCTAGCATACATCAGCACTTCACAGAATTTCGGAATGATATGCAGCCTTCGAATTTCGCATCAGTTCCTGGAAATCACATCTCGCAAGGTGACACCATTTTTGGTCAAGTACATAGAGAAAAAAATGATTAGTTCAGTCAGCCCCCCAACACAAAGAAAAGAAACACGCAACTCACATAAAGCCATTCATGGCCGTAAACTTTCACTTTCTCTTCCAATTGAACTCACTTATGTCCAAACCTCGTGCTATATTTTTAAAACTGCAATGCATTCATATTTTCAAAATATCGCAGAAAATGACATGCTCTTATTTGTTCAATGGTTAACACGCATCTGTAATTAGAACCATACAACATTTAGTAAAGCCTTTCGACTCCAAGACAAAGAGACGCAGAAAGTAACTTATCGTCCAGGAAGTAATATTCCACACAATTAAAACATGACGTCTCCAAACATCCAACGACTTTCCAGGATTTCTGACATTTCTGACCAGGGATAGGATTCGGATTACATGTCCCTATGTTGTATAGTATCGGGGCAAATGATCCCTACTACTACCGCTAAAGCAACAGATCTGTTCACTGTACTGGGACCACTGTCACACCCACCTCCAGCCCAGAAGTACACTTTCTACCGCTTTACCTGTAGTTTGATACTCCCTTCATCATTTCACATCTGCGGCTCCAGCTTCTCATGCTATAACCATCTATTATACTCAGTCTCCATGATTCACTGTGTGCAGGGACAGAGGCCAAATTTGGAATATTGTGTACAGTTCTGGTCACCGAATTATAGGAAAGATATCAATATATTAGAGAGAGTGCAGAGACGATTTGCTAGGATGATACCTGGGTTTCAGCACTTAAGTTACAGTGAAAGATTGAACAAGTTAGGTCTCTATTCATTGGAGCGTAGAAGGTTGAGGGGAGATTTGATCGGGGTATTTAAAATTTCGAGAGGGATAGATGGAGTTGACGTGAATAGGCTATTTCCATTGAGAGTAGGGGAGATTCAAACGAGAGGACATGATTTGAGAGTTAGGGGGCAGAAGTTTAAGGGAAACACGAGGGGTTATTTCTTCACTCAGAGAGTGATAGCTGTGTGGAATGAGCTTCCTGTAGAAGTAGTAGAGGCCAGTTCAGTTGTGTCATTTAAGGTAAAATTGGATAGGTATATGGACAGGAAAGGAGTGGAGGGTTATGGGCTGAGTGCGGGTAGGTGGGACTAGGTGAGATTAAGAGTTCGGCATGGACTAGGAGGGCCGAGATGGCCTGTTTCTGTGCTGTGATTGTTATATGGTTATATGGGATCGGACAGTAACAACGATTTTCTAGATTGATCGGTGCTGTGAGATACTAAAGTTCTAACCCAGACATACAGTCAGACAGCCACCGCACAGAAACAGGGTCTCCAGCCCGTCCAGTCAATGAGGAATTAGTTGAACTGCCTACTGCCACCGACCTCACCCGGACCGTGACCATCCATATCCCTCTCTTCCGTGTACTTCACCAATCATCTTTTAAACGTTGAAATCGGAATCTCAATTACCATTTGCGTTGGCAGTACTGTCTACACTCTGACCACCCTCTGGGTGAAGAGTTTCCCTTCATGTTTCCCTTAAACATTTCACATTTCACCCTTCACCCGTGATCTCCAGTTGTATTCTCGCCCGACATCAGTGGAGAAAGCCCACTTGCATCTGCACTCTATATACGCCTCATAATGTTGTTTACCTCTATCAAATCTCCTCTCAGTCTTCTACCCGCTCGGGAATAAAGTGCTGACATATGTAATGTTTCATTTCAATTCAAAACATTCAGTCCCGGAAATGGCCGTATTAATTTATTTCTGCATTCTTTCAATCTTATTTGCATCTTTCCTGCAGGTGGTTGGGCCCAACAGCTCACAATATTCCAAACTGGGCCCCAATAAATCCTTAAACCATAGCAACGTAACATCCCAACTCCTGTACTCCGTACTTTGGTTTATGAGGGCCAATGTGCGAAAAGTTGTTTTTGTTTTTTTTACGGCCCTGTGCAACTGCGCCGCAACTTTCATTGAATTATGGACCCGCATTCCCAGATTCGCTTGTTCTATCGTAGTCCTCAGTGACCTATTTCTCATTGTGTCAGACGACCCTGGCTGGTCCGCCCAAAGTGCAACATCTAACACTTGTTTACGCTATATGCGATCTGACAATCTTCAGCCATTTTGCCAGCTGGTCCAGATCGCGCTTAATGCGTCGGTCGTCTTCCTCGCTGTCGACTACACCCGTAATGTTGTTGTCATCGGCAAATTTGCTGATCCAGTTAATGACATTATTATCCAGATCGTTGATATAGATTACAAACAACAAAGGGCACAACATCGATCCCTTGGGCACTCTACTCGTCACAAGTCCCCAGTCAGAGAGACAACCATCCATTACCACACTCTAGCTTCCCCAGCATAGCCAATGGCGAATCCAATTCATTACATCGTGAAAACCAAGTGACTGAACCATCCCGAGCATCCTCCCATACGGAACCTTACAAACTCCTTGCTGAAGTCCCAGTAGACGGCATCCACTGCCTTCCACACCATTCCTGGTAACTACCTTGTAAAGCTCTGTGAGATTGGTTAGACATGGCCAACTACGCATTGGCCCATACAGACTATCGCTAACATTCCTGTTTGTCCAGATACTTCCCTTCATACCCCATGACCGGCACAGTCTGAACACCGAGGACAATACCTCATTTCGTAGTACTTGACGAGTCCCGACCAAGCCAAACTATTGATCTCATTCAGCGGCCGGCACTGACATTTATGGACTATTTTTAAATTCTCCTGTACCTTATTATCCAACGCATTGAGAGTTGTCTGGAAAAGGAAGGCGTCGCAGCTTTAAATAACTTATCGACTAGACCTACATACTAAGATAAAGCACACGAGATAGAGCACAGAACGTAGAATATTGCAGCACGGTACAGCCCATCGTCTCAGTAGGTTCTGACAGAGTTTCAACTAATTTCTTCAATTTAGCACGTCCCTTTTCATCTGAATCAGAATCAGACCCAGATTTAATATCACAGACATACGTCACGAAATTGATAACTTTATGGTAGCAGTACAATGAAATACAGGGTAAATAAATATAGAGAAAACAAAACTGTGATAGAGGTGGCAGCCGGGAAAAAACTGTTCCTGAATCGCTGAGCCTGAGCTTTCAGGCTTCTGTATCTCCTTCCCGATTGTAACACTGTGTAGAGGGCACGTCCTGTTAGAGGGCAAATTTAATGATTGATGTCACTGTTAAAAGTAGCGCCCCTAGTAATAATGATTAGTGAGGTACAGAGAATCTGTTTTTAACAAGGAGTACCTTTTTTTTATTTCAAATATAAAACACGTAGGTTTACACGCTATCTACCTGTGTGCACCCGACCAGATCCTGGAAAGTCCATGCACAGTCAATGAAGAGAAAAGTTATTAGCCGGAAAAGGAGTCGACGCTGGCCAGAGAGACAGAGGGACTGCGGAGAATGTGACGGGGACATAAACTGGTGAGGTAGCGAGAGAAAGAGGAGTGCAGAGAAAGGCCAGGGGGAGGGAGGCCGGGGAAGTTGAGAGATCTGGTGTGTGGAAAGTGATCTGGGATTGGGGAAAGATTTTAGATGGGGAAAGAGATCAGAGTCGAGAATTTGGTGTCGGTACAAAGAAGAAGGGGAACGTCCGGGGAAAGGAGTGAGAAACGCGGAGGGAGAGGGAGATGGGAAAGAGAAGGGGCCGGGAGAATGACTGAATGAGAAAGAGAATGACGGAGAGAACGTCCGGAGGAGGGAGAGGGTTTGGTGTAGGTAGAGAGAGAGATGGGAGAGAGAGTTCGGAGCTGTGGAGAGATGGGGTAGTGTGACTGTGAGAGACGGGTGTGTTGGAAAAGAGAGAGAGACAGATACCGCTTCTACCTCTTCCAACGATTCTGAGTGAGGCACAAAGAGATGTTTATTTTTTGACAATTACCTTTATTGCTCAAAACAACAAATACGTGAAATTCGTACACTAAATACCTTGTGTGCACACCTGCTAAGTATCCCTGACTCTCCTGGATACTCAAAGAATAGCAAAGGTATTACCCGGGCAGAGGAATTTACGCTTGTCAGGCGCCCCTTTTTCCTCCTGGTTCCAATTCACTCCCCACGTGTTTCACGAAGGGTTCTTCTCGCTTGTGTCTGCGATGGTTATTCTACGAAGTTACCGCCACCGGCGCACACAAAGCATCCACTTTTATATCCATTGCTTATCAATTCAAATGTCGCATTCCCGTGTCATTGGCCGCAGGTCATGTGTCTGGCCTTTAACACCTGGTCATTGGCTCTGGTCCAAGCCGGCATCCATGTATTGTCCTCTCGCCATCAAGGAACAGTTACTGACTCCTGGCTCTTTGTTCTCAGTCAGCAATGAGCTTGAATCACCTCAGGCATTCACAAGTCTGCATGTTGTAGCCAACCAAAGAACACCTCACAAATAACTCCTTATTTGGAAAGGACCTCCAGTCCAGCAGATTACCTTGTCCCTGTGTCTTCTTTGAAACACTAATCAAGTCCAGCATGTCAAGCTCACAAAATGGAGAATCGTGTGTCTTCACAAAATGGCAGCCTCCATCCCCCCAGCACACGGCAAGAACAAAGACCGCTTCCACTGTCATTGATTCATTTGAATTCACTGATTTGATGATTGTCATTCTTTCTGGCCAATATATCCCTCCTCTTGATCCAAAGATTTATCTTAGGGTCACTATCCTTCTCTATTCTATTGACCATCCAGTGGATTGCCATGGATCCCCAGCAGGTATGCTGCACCTACATTCTAACTATTACTGACTAAATTCATACAATTTTTATACTGGCCATCGTTTTTTCATAGTGCAAAATCATTCCCCTCTACCTTTTACATAATTTCAGCCTTCCATCTTCTGAGTTGATACACTTTAAATAATACAATCATCAGTGTGCATAAAATTAATGTTACTGCAACATGTGAGATTATTCTCACCCATGGATGTATTTGAACATTTGGTCCCCAATTCCAAAACTTACCCCAAAAGTCTAAGTCACTCAACATTTCATTTGTCTTCTCAGCATGTGTCTTAATAACTTTTGAATGTTCATCCCACTGATGAATTATTTCCTTTGCCTCATCCACCACTCGTGTCCAGTCTGCAGTCAAATGAGGAAACGGTGGCAACTCAGTTACAACATAGTCCCACAAATATCGATCCTTATCAGTTCGTTGGACTGCAAGACATTCCCCCACTACCTTCTCCACTGCTGGCTTAGGCAAAGTTTGTCCTCCAATAGTCAAATTTAAAGTCACATCCTGAAGTGGAACATTGTGACTTTCCAAAGGACACTCTTTCCATCCTTTGGTATATAAAATCTCCCTTTATCGTCATCACAAGTACCCAGTACCCTATGGAATATTTAATGTTTTATCCACACACATCAAACCATCTGCCCCAGCATAATACAAATTCGAGTCTTCCAGTTCTTCCACATGCACCCGTATTACCCATATCCGTTGAGAAAAGTTTCTCTTGATCACCAAATAGTCTTCATATAACGACCTTGTTGTTGACAAGTTCATCGGTAGTAACGTTTCGGAAGCACAACCAATCATGACCCCAGTCATGGTCAATTCCATCACCATAAAATGCACTCTTCTCTCCATATTGAATTAAATCTGTAAATACACAAAGAGTAGTATGTGCTCTTATTTCCAGTTCCAATTACTTTAAATCAATGTTTCCATGTTTTCTATCATGTTTTCTTACCAATGCAATCTAAGCTCCCAATTATCTTTGGACTCAAGTCGTCGATCTTTTCTCACCCAAATTCGTTTCAAGACAGGGGAGGCAGCAATCAATGAATCTCTCCTTATTTTATTTACACATCTTCCCTGTTTTTCAAACTGAAAAATTGGAAAACTCCTCCTTGGTCAGATCTGTTGCCATCTTCTTGGAATAACTGTTCCAAATTCAGATCTTCCAAATCAGATCTATTGTGTACATCAACTGTCAAGTTTCCAAAATTGGGACTATCATGTTCATTAATTGTTACATGTCGATGATGATAATTTTCCTGTTTCTCCCCTACCAATTTCAATTAGTTGATGTGGTACCATCCACTTTGATCTGGAGAAGTTAGTACCCTGTATACTAAAGGAATTGCTTTGTCTATGATTTCATAGGGCCCTGCAAACCTTGGATTTAAAAATGAAGTGGGTTAGTGTATTCTAATCATCACCCTTTGCCATGGGCTTAATTCTATGGAACTGACTTTTGAGTCAAAGTAGGCTTTACTCTGCTGCTTCTTATTTCCTATTTGATGAGCTGCCACATATTTGGCCCCTTTCTCTGTCTCTACCAACTGTTGCACCCACGTCTCTGACACAATCCCATCTATTTCAGGTTCTGACAAATCTAACCCTAACAACTCTTCTAACCCCTTCATCTTTCTTCCAGTCATGAGTTTATAAGGGGTGTAAACTGTTGAAGATGCCACTGTATTCCTTATTACCATCAACACATAAGGCAGAACTGCTTGCCATGTTGTTCGATGTTGTTGTACCATTTTGGCCATCATGTTTGTTAAAGTTCGGTTCATTCTTTCCACAATTCCACTAGACTGTGGTCTATAGTGTATATGAAATCTTTGCTTAATTCCTAAAAGTGCCATGGCATCTTGCATTATCTGTGCCTCTATCTGACTCTATACTCCGAAGTAATCCCCAACGAGTAAAAACCCTTTCCAATAAGATTTTTGCAGTAGCTTTGGCTGTGTCACTCTTAGTTGGGAAAGCTTCCACCCACTGGCTGAAGGTGTCTACCACTACAAGGATATATTTGCACCCTCCTGTGGTTGGTGGCAAGGGTCTATCATAATCTATCTGAAAATTAGTCCAAGGTCCTTTCACTGGTCTGATATGTCGGGGCGCTTCTTTCTTTACATTTCCGTCAGGATTATATTGTGCACAAATGAAACAACTCTTGACATGGTGCTCCACATCCTCCTTCATCCTAGACCACCAACACACCTCCTTGATTTTTTCAGCTCCCAGGTGTCCCCATAAATCATGGTACCAGTGGATCATCTGATTTCTTCCTAGCTCTGGAAGCACAAACTTTCCTTCATATAGGACTACTCCATCTTTAACATGTACAGCCTTGTATTCTTCATACATTTCTGACCGTACACCTATTATTATTTTTTTAAAATTCTTTATCCTACTTAAAGCCATAACCTTAATCTGTTGTTCCTTCTGCCTTCCCATCTCCCCAATCTGTGGTTGCCAATCCTGCCTATTTAAAGCACCTTGCTTTGTTAACTCATCAGCCTTCTTATTCCCCTCAGGGAACAATTTAGACTGAGCTTTCACCTTTACAACTCCGTCTTCTTTCCCCTTTGCTTCTTCAAATATATATTGCAGCAGAGCAGCAGATGGAAGGGGTTTTCCATCAACTGAAACAAACCCTCTTGCTTCCCGCAAAGGCAAATGTTCTGTAAAGCTGTTACAAGCATACATACTATCAGAGTGTATGACTGATCCAGGTGGAAAATATTCTGGGTGGCTAACCACGTATGTTACAGCTGCCAATACTGCTGCTTGTGCGCTCATGGTTTTGGTTAGCTTTAAAGTTATGCTATAGCTTTCCTGTCCCTGTTCATCCTCTATTTAAATACCACACCCAGTTTTCCTTTCACCATCCTCGACTGATGAGGAGTCATCCACAAACATTTTAAAATACGGTTTTCCCTTCTCCTTTGTGTCTTTGGTCTCAAGCATTATTTTGTCTGATTTGACTCTACCCCTCCTGTTTGTTTTGAAACAAATGGTCCCTTGGGATAATTTGCTATCAGAACCTGACACTCATGTTCAGCACCTTGGTACACCAGGTTGTCAGCTAACACAGTGATGGTACTTACTCGCTTTACAGTTATATTTCTTCCTTGCAACAGCAACGTCCACCTGGTAATCCTGTTTTGGCTTACTGAGCCATCTTTAATCCTTCTATCTAACAGTAATTGTATGGGAGTATGTTCTGTCAATATCGCAAGAGGATTAAGTCCCACTATGTAGTTGAAATGTTGTACTGCCAAGAAAAACCGCTAACAAGTGTTTTTCGCATACAGTTATACCCCTGTTCTACTGGTGAGAGCATGCGTGATGCATACGCTACTGGTCTTAACTTCCCATGTGTCGCCTGTAATAGGACTGCTGAGAGGGTGTTATCAGTTGTAGCCACCTCTAATGAGAATGGTTCATTCGGATTTGGGGTTTCCAAAGCAGGTGCCATGGCCAGTGCTTGCGTCAGAGCTGTGATAGCCTGGGTGCGTTCTGATTTCCACTCCCATGCCACTTTCTTTTTCAGTAATTCCATTAAAGGAGCTGCCTCAGTGGAAACTCCATCAATGTGATCCGTACAGTAGCCTATTAGCCCCAGGAAGGACATCAGCCCTTTCACATCTTGAGGAATAGGCAGTTTCATAACCGGCTCTCCTCTTCGTTTACCAATTTCTGTTCTTCCCGGTGTCAAGGTCATTCCCAAATAACGAACTTCTTGTTTCATCACCTCTGCATTTTAAGGATTTACCTTTAGTCCCAATGCATGAAATAATTGCAACAGTTCTGCTAATAGCTGACAATGTTCCTGCATAGTTTCCGTCTGCAGGAGTAAATCATCTACATATTGGACCAAGCGCTCAGGCTTTGAGAACCCCTTCAAGCCTTCCTTTAAATGCTGGTGAAATATAGATGGGGAATTATGGAACCCCTGTGGTAGGGCAGTCCATGTATATTGCCGTCCCTGAAAGGTAAATGCAAACTTGTATTGACTCTCCCTTTCTAAGGGGATAGACCAAAATCCATTGTTTATGTCTAAAACTGTAAACCACTGCGTTTGCTACAGTTGGGGCTGTTAAAGGGGTTACTTTATTCAGCTCTCGATAGTCTACTGTCAATGTCCAACTACCATCTTGTTTCCTCACTAGCCATATGGGTGATTTATTAGTTGAGGCTAAGGGCCTCAGAACCCCTTGTTGTACCAAACTCTGTATTACCTTAACCACATCTTCCTCAGCTTTCTTTCGAAATTCATATTGCTTCTGTGGTTTGCGGACTGGACCTTGTATGTACACACTGCCAGCCATCTTTCCGCAGTCATGCTTGTACCGTGCAAATGCCCGTGTTTTGTGTAATGATTTGCTCTACCATGTGATCACTGCTCATCTCCTCTGGTTTTATCCACATTTCCCCCATGGTGCAGATTCTATCCTGATATTCACCTACTGGTATTTGTCTGTGACATGTATCATTCATACTGGTTGGCATTCGCCAAATCATACAGTTAACTGGATCAAAACAAAGTCGCGCTTTGGCCATGTAATCACTCCCCAGTATATGTTCCTGCTCCCGGGGTAATTCAACCAGCACTATGAAATGTTCTAATGGTATGTCTCCTATTCTAACTTCTTGCACTCACATGTCCCACTTGTGAATGACCTGTAAGTCCACTTAAGATCATTTTCCCATGTATTTCCCAGTTTGCATTAGTTACATTAGTGGTGTTGACGGTGGTTCGAGATCCTCCAGTGTCCCATAAAAAGGTAACAGGGCGGCTTCTGACCCAACCATTTACTAGATGTACTCCAGTTTCGTCCCACCTTGTGTTACACACCCATGTTGATGAGGCCTGACACCGTTATTGAAGCTCGGGGTAAAATCCCCCAGATGGCGATGTCTCCACCACATTGTTTTGCGGGCTTGGTCTGTCTGGCCCCTCCAAGGTCACACCTCCTTGCCCTACTCTCCCAATTCTCAGGTTTGGACATTCTCTCTTGATGTGTCCCTCTTGACCACAATTATAGCATTTAAAAACTCCACCTCCAAGTCTCCCTGTTCCCGACACTGTTTCATTTCCTTTGGTTCTCCTAGTCACTTGATAGTGTGGTGGGGTGATATTTGGAGTGGGTTCCCTACCCTCATTTCTCCAGGCAGTTGCCTTATCTCCAACAGACAGCAATTCACCATTAGCGAGCTTATTTGGCATTTGTGTCTCCTTTTCCCATGCTCTACTCATTTTCCTTAGTATCCATGCCTCATTATGTGTAGGGTCAGTGGGATGAAACATGTCTAACACCTTTTTAGATTCATTGGTAGTGTGAGCCACCAATGTCCTTAACTGTCTATTTAAGGGCTCTGGTCCTAAATGGTTTCGATCTACTGTTGTTCCAGATACTCCTTGGAACACCGTCCATAAACGGGACGCAAACGCCGTGGGATGTTCACCTCTCCTCTGGTAACATTTGCTAACGCCTCTGAAGAATCGCCTCTGTTAATACACATAACCGTCAATATTGCCGCCTTTAATTCCTCATTTGTGCCCCCAGCTTGTTGTATGCTTGGCAAAACCGAATGTATATTTGGATGCAAACACATTATAAACAATTTCCTTTCCTCGGCGTCATCTGGACCGTGTATTATTCTCTGATGATTAATGGCTTGAAACAGTTCCCGAGGATCATCGCCGAACCCACAAATTCCGATATCTTTGGCAATATCTCTGAGCTGCTGTACTCCAAACGGAGTAGTGGATGTTATATTCTGGTTTTGATTTCCTGCCCCAGCTCCCCACTCTCGAATCGTAACTACGGGGGCTAGTGGTGCCGTTGGCTACCGGCGATTCCTTAGTATTGTATGCGGGCGGGGGATCCTCAGAAAAAAACGCATGGTCACTATGTAGACCATATCTAGTCGGCTAAACCGTTCCAATCTGTATCTGCATATTCACTCTCCTCCCCCTTTCAGATACAAAAGCGCATACTATTCCCCTCTGAGCAGAAAGTTGGTCCTGTAGCTTTTGTATCTGCTTTAAACACTTTGTATGGTCGCTAGTATTACTTCTCTTTTCAGAAACTGATTTCTGTATCATATTTATAGCTGTTTTTAAATCACTGCACTGTTTCTTTAATTCTTCTGCTTGGTTCGGCTAAATTAGCTTCCTTTTCCAGATTACTCTGTTCTTTAACGAGTTTCTCGCATTTCAGCTGAAGCTGATTCATATGCACCAAATCTATACTTCTTTGTCCCTGTAAATCTGTAAAATTTGAGGATCCTTGAGGATTTGTAACTCCTTTCTCAGCATTTTGTTTTCGTTTTCTAACTCCTCTCGGATTCTTTTGTTTTCGTCTGCTAACTTATCTCTCTCAGCATCGGCTTCTATAAATTCCTCAATGAGGCAGGCGACTGCTGCTGGCTTCAGTAGTCGCTTAAATTCCTTGTCCGACAATTTCCCTCGGACGCCTTTACCGCTGGTGTGTCCAGCACACTCCCCGTATTGTGGCCATTTCCCCAGTACGTGCTTCTGGAGGAATTCCCTCCAATCAAAACTATCCAAGTCCTTCGGACGTGCAGATTTACCTAAATTCTTCATCCTGGGTCTCTACCAACCAGTCACCCAGCCCCGATTTCTCAGTTTCTCACCCACGTGGTCCGGCTCGAGTCTCGTGTTAACTCAACAACCACGAGCCCACCCAGGGACGCCAATTCTGTTGGAAAAGAGAGAGAGAGAGAGAGGCCACTTCTACCTCTTCCAACGATTCTGAGTGAGGCACAGAGAGATCGGTATTTACTGACAATTACCCTTATTGTTCAAACTAACAAATACGTGAACTCATACATTAAATACCCTGTGCGCACAACTGCTAAGTACCCCTGACTCTCCTGGATACTCAAAGAATAGCAAAGGCATTACCCGGGCGGAGGAATTTACGCTGGCCAGGCGCTCCTTGTTCCTCGTGGTCCCGACTCTCCGTCCACGTGTTCACGCAGGGTTTTTCTCGTTTGTGTCTGCAATGATTATTCTTCGAAGTTTTCGCCACCAGCACCCACAAAGCATCCACTTTTATATCCATTGCTTATCAATTCAAATTTTGCATTCCAGTGTCATTGGTTGCTGGTCATGTGTCTGGCCTTTAACACCTGGTCATTGGCTCTGGTCCATACCAGCGTCCATGTATTGTCCTCTTCCCATCAAGGGACAGTTGCTGACTCATGACACTTTGTTCTCAGTCAGCAATAAGCTTGAATCACCTCAGGCATTCACAACTCTGCATGTTGTAGCCAACCAAAGAACACCTCACAAACAACTCCTTATTTGGAAACACAGTCCAGCAGATTACCTGAAGTCTTTCTATCTTCTTTAAAACACTAATAAGTCCAGCATATCGAGCTCACAAAATGGAGAATCAAGTGTCTGCACAAAATGGCAGACTCCATCCCCCAAGCACACGGCAAGAACAAAGACCGCTTCCACTGTCCTTGATTCATTTCAACTCACAGATTTGAAGACAGTTATTCTTTCTGGCCAAGGGACCACACCGGTTTCCTTCCGGAGTCCAAAGGCGAGCAGGATGCTGCTCCTTGTATACACGCATGAAATCTATATACAGAATACAGAAAAAAAAACTAGTGATAAACTTTAACCTTAGGGCGTATGCAAATAGGAGAACTCTCGTAAAGTGGGAAATTCGGATTGAGAAGGATATTGCTGATAATGCTAAGATTAATTCCAAGAGATTTTGTCAATACCTCAGTCGTATTGAAACTTTAAGTGGGAAGATCAGTTTATTTGGAATAACAGTGGGGTATTAAATTATGCAGAGAAGGACATAGCAGATACACTTAATTCTTATTTTGCTAAAGTGTTCACATTCAAAGATTTCAGCAATATGCCAGTAAGTGCAGACAAAAATAAAGTTGCTTAAAGTGACTGAGAGATCTTAGAAGAGTCAGCGAAAATTCATGACAACAATAAAGAGGTAAAAATTTTCCTCGAGCTAAAGAGGTAAAAATGTACCTGGACTTTCAGAAGGCTTCTGGCAAGTTACGCCACAAAAGATTAATAACCAAATTACAGGATGTAGAGATTCAGGGTATGGCATTCGAATGTGTGTAGAATTGGCTAAAAAACAGAAAACAATGAGTTATGGTGAGGGAATCATTTTCACAGGCAGAAAATGTTAAATGTGGGGTTCCATAAGAATATGTTTTGCGGCCGCTTGTTTTTAATTTACATTAATGATATGGATAAGCACAGAACTATTTGATCTAGTTAAGTTTGCAGATTACATAATATTCGAGAGATAGGCTAATAAAATTCCCACAACAGAATCAACACATGTCGATCTAAACAAAATTCTGATGTGGGCAAATGAAATTCAATGTAAGTAAATGTAAAATATTGCACACAGGAAGTAGAAATATTTGATATAGTAATGAAGGATGAACAACTCTGATGGGCTGAAGGGTACAGAGTTGCCCATGTCCCCCCTCCCCCGGGAGAATCACAAACTGTTACTGTTACCACGCTGCTAACGAGAGAGAAAGAGAGACAAAGGGAAAACATACTGGGACTGGAACATCTGCTTCAGATAAGGCAGACCCACAATATTATAACCCCTGAAAGACTTACGGCTTTCCGGAGAGGACTGTTTACTTGGTACCATTCTGTTCAGTAAAATTCCTCAGTGGACATCCGGAGTGGGCTGGTTTGATGGGCTAAGCCATTCAAAACTGATTGACTCCTGAGACCCCGTGAGTAGAGATAAAAGTGAGGCCTGGGGAGACACCCCTCAGACACAGCCGGAGGCACACTAGTGAGCACTGTTTGAGTGTTGGAACCCACGGGAAGGTGTGGGGCATCGGAGACCGAACAAAGGATCGGTCAGTTTAACTCAGAGTAATATAGCAGGGCGGATGGGGGCTTGTGTGTGTGTCCGCCCTTGCCTGGGTGAAGAGTCCACCATAGAATAACGGTCCAGCTGAAGGACAGAGGGGTCATACCTGAATGGCCACAACACTTCGACGGATCAAGAACGTAAAGGAAGGTTTGCCTGACTCTAGCTGTTACTGTTTGCTCGCTCTCTCTCCAACGATTACAATACCACGACCAACATCTACCCCAGTACGTATGAACTGAACTGAACTTTATATTCACATCCGACAATTCATTATCCCCTAGTCATCGATAGAGCTTGTTTACTATTGATTATTATTATACGCACACTTTTAGGTTTAGTATTGCTAACGCGTATTATCTATATATTTGCATTGTTGATACTGATTTGTGTATTTTACTAATAAACACTGTTTGAAAATAGTTCCACCAGACTCCAACGTATACTTCTTTCTCTGCTGGTGTGACACCCAGTTACGGGGACCGTAAAAATATAAATATACAATGTGGGGCCTTGATTAAGGAGATTGGCAGGTACAGAATGAACCCCACAATTGCACATTACGAGAGACTGACAGGTACAGAATGAAGCCCACAATTGCACATTACGAGAGACTGACAGGTACAGAATGAAGCCCGCACTCTCACATTGTACCAGTGACTAGCAGATACAGCAGGAGCATCACAATCCTGCAATCTAACCACTGGTTTCTCGCTGACATTCTTTCTCTTTTCTCTCTCCCACCTGATGCTTTATCTCACTCTTGCTTCCCTGTCGTTTACTTCCAGCCACACTGGATCTATTTATCTCCCAATTCGAGTATCTTTTTATTATTTAACCGCGCTGCTCATTAATCTGCCGACTGAAATATTTCTTGGCAATTTCTTTAGACATTTGACAGAATTGAGATGCTCATTGAAGATTATTAGATCAGCGACGTCACTCACAAGATGCTGGAGGAACTCAGAAGAGTTCCCTGTGCTGCCTTGGACTTCCAGCATCTGCAGATCTTCTCGTGTTTATACAATCTACGCAGTTTTATCTGCTGGATCCACTCATCTGCCTATTTCAAGTGCTGTCTTTATTCCTGTAAGCATTTTCCTTTACAGATTGAAATATTTCTTCTCAATTCCTTTTGACATCTGATGAGGTTTGAGATGCCCATTAAAGACGGTCACATCACGTAAAATGCAGAATTCATTGTGTTGTCTTGGCTTTCCATCATCTGCAAATGTTCTCGTTTTTCTACATTAGCAGCGTGCGCATTTGACCGTTTCCATCCTAATCTCGGTTGCTCTATTGTATCTTTGTCCGGATCTCTGCTTGTGTGTTTTGTATTGTATTGACTTTATTATTTAAATCCTTCATATACTGTAAATGAGGAGTAAAAATCTTTATGTCACGTCTCTGTCTAAATGTGCAACTTATGGTAATTTACAATAAATAGAATGTACAATACAGGACAGTCACTACAACATCGAAATACAATTGTACAACTATTTCTTGTGTGTGTGTGTGTGTGTGTATGTGTGTATGTTAGAGAGCGAGACAGAGAGGGTATCATCAGGAAGAAGCTGAAGGACTGAAGGTCAGTTCAAAATAGGAAACTTCAGGGACAAAGGTAGGGATTGGTCAGTGCAGTTGGGCTCCCTTCAGAGATGAAAATTGTGGCTGCTCCGTGACAAAGCTCAGTCTTTGAAATTAAATCTACCGGCCTATTTCCACCAGAGACACTGCTGAGGTAATGGCAAAGAGTTTTGATGCATTTGTCTCCAATGGCTCCAATATTTACATTAGGGACAATGGTAACAAATTAAAGTGTTTGTTCAAGCAACTGTATCGAAACAAGTTAGTGAGGTGTAAAACCGTATATCTGGAGACAGATCCTCTGTATAAATCAGGGCCGCTTGGAATGCATCAGCTGTCAGCCGGAGCTGTGAATTCAGGAGTAACAGAATTCACAGATTCTCACTGAAATGGTGTATCCAGTCATCTGGCGGATAGAAGAAGTTTACTATCCTTTGATTTCAGCCTTTGGAATTCCCGGTAAGCCGCAGTGTCCGCTGCCGTGGGTGGATGTTGAAGTTTAATTCCAGTGTTGCGATTGATTCTGTCGCTGGTTTAAACTGTCACTTTCTAGTGCCGGCATTCGGCATTTCAAGAATGGAGTGGACACACCGGGACTATAGATGCTGGGACTTGGATCTGAAAACAAACCGCTGCAGGAATTCACCGAATCGGACTATTTCTGTGGGACTGAGCGGGTCAGGCAGAGGTTTGTGATCCACAAGGGGATGTTCGTGTCTCTGTGCTTTTGTGCCTGTAGGAGATGCACAGCATTTGCAAATATTGTGTTAATAAGGGTGATTACATCCATTGGTTGTCTGCATTTCTATGTGAGCGATTTTCAGAGTCAGGTGCAACAATAAAGTATTGACTGGTAGCAAATGTGAGGAGTTCCGTGTTGTACGGAGAAACTGTTGTGGATGTTTAATGAATGTCTACGATATGACTGGATGCAAAGCGAAAGAAGTTGTTGCTAAGCCAATTAACTGTAGTGTTTCATAGTTATCAATACAGTGAGATGTTTTATATTATATTCACTGTTACAAACATCTGACTACGGCGCCAAGTTTGAATTCCTCTGCCCCGCTTCCCAGTGATGGATTCAGTGGGAGGTGTCCTGTCTGTCTGTGAGGTGGTGTCAGACTGCGCTGTATCTGTTGGAATCAGTCGATGTTCTGTTGTAATGTCAGTGAGGTGGCAAATGCAGGAACAGGAAACAAACTCGGGGAAAGCTGGAAACACTGAGCCCCGAGCAGCTTGTATGGGAAGAGAAACCAGTCAACACTCGTGTCAGGGGTCTCTCTGAAAGCAGTTCTGAGGGGAGATACTTTAACTGGTTTTCCACATACTCTGTTTTGCCTGGATGTGTATTCCTAGCATTTCCTGTATTTGTTCCGTCCTTCGGCTGTTCTGTCGCTGACAGGGATCGGCATGGAAGTTGATGATTGTCTAATGGAAGAATCCCGCCATCAGCGTCCGGATTTATTCATTTCATCCAGTCGAGACGCGTAGGACGCTGGTAGAAAATGTTCCATCCAGTGTTAACTCTGACGAGGTAATTACCCGGTTTTAGCTTTCCGCTGCCTCTTCACATTTCGCACATCAGTAAGGGATCGTTATTCAGATCATATGGACTATATTTTACTGTGTAAACTCCTCCTCAGACTTCCCGAGCTCCGCGCCCTCTCTCGAACCTCCCACAGCTAAATGCAACAATAAAATGGAAATATTACAGGGTCCCCTGTTTCATGCTCACAGTCTGAACACGGAGAAGTGGGATGATGTAATGCTCTTGTGAGTGGGATGATCATCCAAACACAGACTTGGAGTGACCGTGGAGTGATGGCATGTTTTAAACCGTATTTAAACCAAGCCGCGGTTTGTGATGTCGTTCTCAGTTTTATTTTTTGTGCACCGTTGTTGTTATTGGTCGAATGTGTGGAGACTCCACGGGTTCAGCTTGTTGCCCGTTTATTTTTCCCTTGCAGTCCAGTATCAGAGAGTTAAACCATAACAGGAGTTATCCGAATTCAAATGATTGGATAACGTTAATGTCGTTCAGCGACTTGGGAATGATTGCCCTTTTTTTTTACATCGTTCAGGAATTGGTAGGTAAGTCGTTTCGAGACTAGATTGTTCAAACTTCGCGGTGCTGGTATTTAGATCCCTAGCGCCCGCCCTCTCCGGGCGGAAATGACATCGGTTCTGCATTACCAAAGTCTCCCCCCGCGCGCTGGCTATTTGTGAGCCGGTTCGCCTGCGCAGAAAGTGGGTCACCACAACATGCACATTTTAGTTGAACCCCTGCAAGGTCTGGAAGGCTTGTGCAGTGACCACCCTCCAGTCAAAAGGTCAGTTCCTTTTACTTCCTCGTGATTTCTGCGAACATGGCATCTCCCGGCTGTGGGATCGGCAGATCGTCGTTACTTCGAAGGAATCGCTTGTTTTGGGGAAGTCTCTCCTTACTGACTGTATAAATCACATGGACTTTTAAATTTATCACTTTAAGTTTGTGCTTGTATGAGAAGTCGTTAGGAACGGTTTCTAAGTTTGAATGTTCTTGTTAACCTTCTTGTTTGCCTTCTTGTTAACTTCCGGTTAAGTTAGTCGTTTGTTTATTTTTCTAAGTTTTGAGCAGAGATTGATGAATGTTGGGATTTGTTTTAAACCCTCTCTCAGTTCCATATTCATTGCCGCTGCGTTCCTAACACCACTCAAACTGCTGCACTGGCTTCTGCTCTGTATTTTCTCAGCTTGCTGTTCCCCGTCTCTTTTCCAGCGAACTTGGTGGCGATTGTGATCCTGTCCCGGGGAAAATGCGGTCTCTCCAGGTGTATCACTCGCTACCTGGTGGGAATGGCCGCGGCCGATCTCCTGGTTGTTATCTCCCATCCACTGCTGAGGTGGACTGCAATGATTTATTTTCCGCGATCATTCCTGCGGATCACTCCTGCGTGCAGATTCGGTCTCTGGTTGATTTTTGCGAGCACTGTGACTTCGGTCTGGCTGACTGTCGCTTTCACCGTCGATCGATTTGTGGCTATTTGCTGTGAGAAGATGAAAACAATATATTGTACCGAGAGAACGGCGGCAGTGGTTATCGGGACAGTGAGTGTGTTGACCTGTTTGGAGACGGTCCCCTGGGGATTTATATACGGGCCTGCTGAAATAATCGATGGTGTTCCCTGGGGTTGTGTTCATACACCGAGATACAGGAGCTCTCCATCATGGGCGGCATTTGAGATGTTTCACCTCATTTTGTGTCCTTGTATCCCATTCTTTCTGATTTTGCTGTTCAATATTCTGACGGTCAGGCGGATTCTAGCGGCCAGTCGGGCCCGCAGGGGGCTCCGGCGACAAAAGAGTGGAGAGAATGACAAGGACCGGGAGATGGAGAACCGACACAAATCCATCGTTTTGCTCTTCAGCATAACCGGTAGTTTCTTATTGTTGTGGGCAACATACGTGGTATTTTATATCTACAGACGGATTTCAAGGAGTTATACTAATTCAGCCACGGATCCAGGTTACATCACAGGCCACACAGCGGACATGCTGCAGATTCTCAGCTCCTGCACCAACACGTGTATTTACGCCCTGACTCAGAGCAAATTCCGAGAGGAACTAAAGAAAGCGGTGAATTACCCGTTGACTCGGATTTTGAAACTCATGAAGTGTTCGAAATAAATGCTGTAAAAAATTACAATTCAACTGCCTTCATGCTCCCTATTCTATCGCCTAACATGAAAAACAATGAGATGAACAGAGTAACAAAACAAACATGCATTCGCTCGAAATACTAAACGGCACGCACAAAATCAGATCCTGATGAAGGGTCTCGCCACGACATATCGACTCTTTACTCCTTTCTTCACACAAAATGCTGGAGGAACTTAGGAGGCCAGGCAGCAGTTACGGAGAAGAATGAACTGTCCACGTTTCAGGCCGAGACCCTTCATCAGAGTCCTGTCAGCTGTACACACTATTCCCGTTTTGTGTGTGGTGCCTCAGAGTTACAGAGCAGCTGTTCACAGCTGATCCCGACGGCATCACTGGCCTCCCCATCCCAGAGAAATCCCCTTTATATCTCACGTCCTGCCCTGTTAAATTGAAGCTTGAGGCGAACCTTTTCCCCTGCTTCCCGGTTCTGACAAAACTGCCGGATCTTGGAGTTTAGTTTTGTCTGCAGTAACCATTCCTGCTCTCGTAAAAACCCGCCCTTTGCTTCACCTTCTTTTTCTCCACCTTCTCTACTTGTAGGTTTCCCTTCTCACTGTCTCTTTAACTATCTTCCTGTGAGAGACTTTTCCTGTTTTACAGTTGAGACAAAGTACCGTTAAGTTCACTCGTCTCTCAGTGCGAGATAGAGCGATAGAGAAAGTGAGCGCGAGCCGGAGACCGCGCGAGGGCTGAGGGCGCGAAGGAGAGCGCGAATGAGGCATCGTGAGGAAAGGGCGCGCGGGTGAGCACGTGAGGGAGGGAGCGCGAGGGAGAGGTAACCATGGAGACGACGCTGGAGTGAGAGTGATGTAGAGGGCGTGAGGGGGAATTTGCGGGCGATGGTGAGCGCGAGGGAGAGCGACAGAATGAGAGACCGCGAGGGGGGACGGAGCACGAGGGAGATGGCTTGAGTGAGACGGCGCGAAGGAGACCACGCGAGGAAGAGCGCGCGACGGATAGGACACGAGAAATATGTCGCGAGATTGAGCGCGAGGCAATGGCCGTGTGTGATAGGCAGAGAAACTAGAATGAGAGAGAAAGAGTGACAGTGCAGCGACTGAGAAATCCTAAGGGAGACAGGGAGAGAGAGAGAGAGAGAGAGAGAGAGAGAGAGAGAGAGAGAGAGAGAGAGAGAGAGAGAGAGAGAGAGAGAGAGAGAGAGAGAGAGAGAGTGAGAGAGACGGAGAGAGGGAAAGAGAGTGAAGCGACTGAGGCCCCGTGAGTAAGAGAGGGGAGAGGGGGAGAGATATAGAGGGAGAGAGAGGGAGAGAGACAGACAGAGAGAAAAAAGAGAGGGAGACAGAACATTGCCTCATAGTTAACATTGCAGAGAAGCCATTTCATTATAACATTTCAAAAAAACTATGTTATAATTAGCAGTTAACATTACAGTTAATATTACTGAGAACCCTACAATTACCAACATGCTATTAGAAAACACATAAATACGGGGATGGAAAGATATGAATCAGAAGTATCAAACACTTTCTGTGGATGCACAGACAGGAGCATGTGTGTAAATGACTGAGATTGCAGGATGATGCGTTACTCCGATCATGCCATGTGCAAGGATCTCTGGAAGGTACGGGCCATTCTGAAAGGGTTGGGTGAACACTCAGAGGCCATGTTCCTTATTAGAACTAACAACAGAAAGATAAGGTCCTTCGAAGAGAATTTAAGGAGTAGTGCAGAAAGTTAGAAAGTAAATCTCGGGTGATGATTTCAGAATTATTTCAGGTGCCACATGATTGCGGCGTAAGATATGGTAAGCTGGTACACTTAAATGTGTGTCTAACAATTTGGGGCAGGAGGGAGGTAATCAGGAACACAGGTCTTTGGGCTCTCTTCCAGGACATGTGGGACTGGTGTAACAGGGATTGGTTACAGTGAAGGGGATGTAATACTCTCACGGGGAAGCTTACTGGAGCAGCCCTGACGATTTGTATCGTCTGGCATGTGGAGGGGCCTTTGGGACACAGAGCTACAGGTCAGTAAGTAGTATTGAGCAGATGGGGCATTTTTTTTTTTGGTGTGATCAGGAAGGTTTCAAGAAAAAGGATGCAGATGGTCCACCATGGAGGGAGACGTACCTGGCATGGTATTGGGAAATGAACTAGCAAGATGATTGGAGTTTAATTGGGAAAGTTTTATGGATCCTAATTCTGGAGGGTTTCGGATGGTTATTGATAAGAATATGTTTGGACCTGCAGGTCGATGATTGTAAAGTTGTGGAAGAATTGGGCAGGTGTCACAGAGAGTTGTCTGGGAGCTGATGTTACAGGTTGTTACTGGATGGAGCTGAGTTTGGCTGATGTCTGACATGTGGGAGCCCCGTACAGCCCAGCCGGTCAGAATTTAGTAGTTTCCTGTCCCTGTGAGGAGGCTGTAGAAAGACAGGGATGGTCAGGGACTGAGGGTGATGAGCGATACTTATTTGTTTAAACATGTAAGAGGAGTCCTATGTAAGGACGAGGAAGATGAAATTGGACAGGGTCTTGCAGGAACATTCAGGAAGCAAGAAAACAACGGTGAATCAGGAGAGTGTAGAGTGACCAGGAAATGTCGTCATTCAGGAAGATCAATGAGAATCCTAAGTCACCATATGCATACACAGAAAATAACAGTATAGTAGGGAGAGGACAGGACCACCCTAGGACAAAGATGGGAGCTTATTCCAAGAGCCAGAGTTAGCACGCGAGGTAGAAAATGAATGCTGGTGTTCTCTAAGGAAAAGGACAAAGAGGAAAGCGTGATGAGAAAGGTGGTCTGGTGATGTCCTCTGGGTGTTGATACTAAGGAGGAAGTGCTGTTGCGTCTCTTTGACCATTCTCTGGTCAAGTCCTTTGGGGAAATTTAGTACATTGGCAGACACAGACCACATGCAGTTAAATAATAATGGTTAAACTGCCGGCACCGTAATGTAACGACAGAGATTTTAACAACATCCGACCCGTACTGCAATAGAAGGGAATGGTCTATCTCTGGTATAAAGATGCCCTGCATATGTCACTGCTGAAGAACAGTCAACATTTGAAAGCAGGGACAGTGATCCTTACAATATCTAGCCCTACACTGCCAGGACACAGAACAATAAAACTCGCAGCGCTGTTCAGTGAGCACACGGTCCTGTACACACCCAGCACTGTACACCATCGTTCTTTCTCTGTTGTCCATCGAGATCCGATGACAACATACACACCTTTAACCGTGAGATCTCTGATGACTACACAGTCCTATCCTGGACCCACAGGCTCTATTGCAGGTAGAACATGTATATGTGGTAGTGGTGGCAACCATGGCTACACATCTACTGGTTCTCTTCTGCTGTCTTCTGGTTTTTCTTTCCATCTCCAGAATACGAACCCGTCCCTACACAGCGTTCGCCAAGTGATACGGTCAGTAGCAACATCCTCCAGGTCCTCGGGTCTCATTTTGCACTCCTTAAATCATTCTTCATGTGAACCTTATAGCGCTTCTTCGGCCCTCCAGCTGAGCGTCGACCTTGCTGTAGCTCGCCGTATAACACTCCGCGGGGTAGCCGACATGGGGACATCCTTATCACGTGCCCCAGCCACTGCAGCTGACGCTGGGTGATAATGGCCTCAATACTCCTGCAGTTGGTCTTTACCAGTATTTCAGTGTGAGGCACCAGCTCACGCCAAGTAATTCCCAGGATGCGCTGAAGGCAGCTTATGTGGAAGCGCACCAAGGACTTGATGTGACGGCTGTAGTTTCCCCAAGCTTCACAGCTATAGAGGAGGGTGGTGACACAGACCGCTTGGTATTCAGCGACCGTTGTGGAGGGACGAAGGCTCCAGTTCTGAAAGACAACGCCGAAGTCTCCCAAAGGCAGCTGATGCCTGTTTAATGCGGCTCCGGATGTCGTTGTCAATGCCGCTATCCTCAGATAGAATCCTGCCCAGTTATTTTAAAGATGGAACTACTGACAGCTTTTCATCACCAACAGTGAAGGCAGGTAGGGTGGGTGTATCACTGGTACACCATTGGCAAACCACTTCTGTCCTGGTGGTATTGACAGTCAGCCCCAGCCTGCTGTACGCTCTCACCGCCACAGCAAGGACAGTCTGAAGATCCTACGGAGTATGGGCCACAGGAGCACAATCATCTGCATACTGCAGCTCCAGGACCCGCTCTCTATGGAGTTTGGTGGTGCCCTGGAGCCGCCTGATGTCAAAGAGGATGCCATCTGATCTGACGTCCTCTGGCACACCGCTGCTGTCTTCATTCTCGTTGTGGAGAGGCTTGGCAACACACAGGAGGAAGATGGTAAAGAGCACTGGCGCAAGCACACAACCCTGCCTCATCCCTGTGTGTACAAGGAAGGGCTCGGACTCTTGTCCTGCTATGGTCACCCGATCAGTCATCCCATCCTGGAACTGGCGGCGGATGTTAACAAATGCATTGGCACAGCCACACCTGAGGAGGACATCCCATAAAAGCTCTTTGCACAGTGTCGAATGCTTTGGAGAGGTCGACAAAGGCCATAAACAGGTCCTGATGTTGCTCCCGGCACTTTTCCTGAAGCTGCCGGGCTGTGAAGATCATGTCGACCGTGCTCCTGTTCTTCCTAAACCCACACTGCGATTCGGGCAGCATTGACTCAGTGATGCTGCCGATGAGCCTCTGAAGCATCACCTTCGCCAGCAACAAAAAGGAGTGAGATGCCCCTAGTATTGCCACAGATTTCACCCTTGTCCTTATAAATGACAACGGTGTTTGCATTTCTCCATTGCTGCGGGATGTTCTCGTCAGTCCAGGCATCGGTGATGTACTGGTAGAGGGTTCGCCTCCATTCTTCAGTAGCCCACCATGTGCTCTCCGTTCTTCAGTAGCTCAGCAGGGAGATTGTCAGTGCCAGGGGACTTGTTGTTCTTAAGGGAATGGACAGTTGATAGAACCTCCTGGAAGGTTGGTGGTAGACTGAGGTCGTGGATACGTGGACATTCAGGCAGTTCGTCCAGGATGGTGGGGTCTGCGTCAGAGTCTTGATCAAGAAGGGAGTTAAAATGCTCAGCCCACCTCAGCAGAATGGTATTCTGATTATTCAGAAGTGTTAGACCATCTTCTGTTTTCAGGGGAGCAATGCATCGATTTATTGGGCCGTAGATGGTTTTGACATCATTGTAAAAATTATGCATGTCATTATTATCGGCAAAGAACTGAATTTCATGTGCCTTTTAGGTCCACCACTCATTTTGTATGGCCCGAATTGCCTTTTGCACTTTCCTCCGAGCTGCCGGCCAATGCTGTCTGATGCTGGTGGATGAGGGGTTGTCTAATGTTGCCCGGTGTGCTTTGTGCATGTCCTTAAGCAAGTTGTGGGTAGTGTCTGAGTTATTGTCAAACCGGTCTTGGTGGTTCCTGCTCTTCTGGCCGATGGATTGGGCTGCTGCCTCACAGAGCGCAGAGCGATATAGGTCCTCTGTCGTTCCATGGTATTTTCTGAGCTCAGACAAGGTACCAGCTTCCTCAGTTTCTCAGCTGGGTTGCGTCGAAACTCATTTCCTGATTCCGTGTTTCTCAGGCGGTTGCAATTTAGCCGCTTTTAATTGGGTTTTTGCAGCCGGAAGGCGGGTGGGGCGCACTTTCATATGGAGCTTGGCCACAATCATCCGATGGTCAGTCCGGCACTCTGCACCTATCACGGCACGGGTGATGAGAACATCCTTGATGTCACTACGTCTCTCAATGACGAAGTCGATCATGTGACAATGTTTACAGCGAGGGTGCATCCACGAGGTCTTATATTTTGCCTTCTGCTGGAAGATGGTGTTGGTTATGGTAAGGTTATGCTCAGAGCAAAGAATGAGTAGTCTCGTGCCATTTGCATTGACCTTGCCAATACCATGCCTACCTAGCACTCCACTCCATATCCTGTTGTTCTGTCCCGCCCTGGCGTTGAATTCCTCAACCAAAAAGATCTGACGGTTCTTCGGGATCCGGCAAAGTACTTCATCCCATGTCTGATAAAAGCATCCCTTGGCCTCATTCCCAGATGGCAAAGCTGGTGCACAGGCACTGAGAAGCGTGGCAGAACGTTCCTTTGCCAGGAGGATACGGAGGGTCATTAGTTTTTCACTAATGCCAACATGTGTTTCTGTGAGACTTGGTAGAAAGGTGTTCTCGATGGCCAATCCTACTCCGTGGTGATGTTGTCCACCTGGGGAGAAATCTTTCCAGAAGAAGGTGGAACCCATCTGTTAAAGAGCCTCCATCCCGGCGCCTGGTCTCACTCAGGGCAGCAATGTCGATGTTGTAGAAGGTGGAACCCATCTGTTAAAGAGCCTCCATTCCGGCGCCTGGTCTCTCTCAGGGCAGCAATGTCGATGTTGTAGAAGGTGGAACCCATCTGTTAAAGAGCCTCCATTCCGGCGCCTGGTCTCTCTCAGGGCAGCAATGTCGATGTTGTAGAACCCACCCCCTCCTCTGTTAAAGAGCCCTCACCCAGGCGCCTGGTCTCACTCAGGGCAGCAATGTCGATGTTGTAGAACCCACCCCCTCCTCTGTTAAAGAGCCCTCACCCAGGCGCCTGGTCTCACTCAGGGCAGCAATGTCGATGTTGTAGAACCCACCCCCTCCTCTGTTAAAGAGCCTCCATCCCGGCGCCTGGTCTCACTCAGGGCAGCAATGTCGATGTTGTAGAACCCACCCCCTCCTCTGTTAAAGAGCCCTCACCCAGGCGCCTGGTCTCACTCAGGGCAGCAATGTCGATGTTGTAGCGCCTCAGCTCAGCAGCGATCAAGGCTGTTCTCCGGTAGGGTCTGTCAGAGATGCCATCCGAGTCCAGGGGAGTCCTTTCATTCCATGTTGCCAGTTTCAGGTTGCATTGTTTCTTATTTCGACCGCAGTGCTGGAATAGCCCGATAGTCGCGGTAACCTATCCAGCTGAGTGATTGAATAGGCAATTTATAATCCACCTTTTCTACGCCCTTCCCGAATTGGGGTGAGCAATGCGGTCCATACATAGGGCTGATCAGTCGCATAGGGGTCTGCCGAAAACAGCTGCCGCTCAGTCCCAGCTGCGAGCGACCAAATACCCTGTGCCGCTGCCGTACAGGGTTCTGACTAGGAGCTCCCAATCCATTCGTACCTGCTGCCGTTGCCAGACGCACCATCGCCGTCAGACGTTAACCATATGTAAGGTCCACGTATTTTTCACCGTAGTCAGAGGTGGAGACCTGCGCAGGGAAGATAGAGAGGATGTGGAGAGGATGTTTCCTATTGTGGGGGAGTCTAGGACCAGAGGACACAGATAGAGTGGATGGAGAGAGGATGTTTCCTATAGTGGGGGAGTCTAGGACCACAGACAGAGTGGATGTGGAGAGCATGTTTCCTATGATGGGGGAGTCTAGGAACAGAGGACACAAATAGAGTGGATGTGGAGAGGATGTTTCCTGTAGAGGGGGAGTCTAGGACCAGAGGATACAGAAAGAGTGGATGCGGAGTGGAAGTTTCCTATATTGGGGGAGCCTAGGACCGCAGATAGAGTGCATTTGGAGAGGATGTTTCCTATATTTGGGGAGTCTAGGAACAGAGGACACTGATAGAGTGGATGTGGAGAGGATGTTTCCCATAGTGGGGGAGTGTAGGACCAGAGGAAGGAGATAGAGTGGATGTGGACTGGATGTTTCCTATAGTGGGAGAGTCTAGGACCAGAGAATACAGACAGAGTGGATGTGGAGAGGATGTTTCCTATAGTGGGGGCGTCTTCGACCAGAAGATACAGAGTGGATGTGGAGAGGATGTTTACTATAGTGGGGGAGTCTAGTACCAGAGGACACAGATAGTGTGGATGTGGAGAGGATGTTTCCTATTCTGGTGGAGTCGAGGAGCAGAGGACACAGATAGAGTGGATGTGGAGAGGATGTTTCCTATAGTGGGGGAGTCTAGGACCAGAGGACTCAGATAGAGTGGAAGTAGAGAGTATGTTTCCTATAGTGGGGGAGTCTAGGACCAGAGGACACAGATAGAGTGGATGTGAAGAGGACGTTTCCTATAGTGGCGGAGTCTAGGACCAGAAGACACAGATAGAGTGGATGTGGAGAGGATGTTTCCTGTAGTGGGGGAGTCTAGGACCAGAAGACACAGATAGAGTGGATGTGGAGAGGATGTTTCCTGTAGTGGGGGAGTCTAGGACCAGAGGACACAGATAGAGTGGATGTGGAGAGAATGTTTCCTGTAGATGGGGAGTCTAGGACCAGAGGGTACAGACAGAGTGGATGCGGAGAGGATGTTTCCCATAGTGGGCGAGTCTAGGACCAGAGGACTTAGATAGAGTGGAAGTGGAAAGGAAGTTTCCTACAGTGGGGGAGTCTAGGAAGACAGATTGAGTGGATGTGGAGAGGATGTTTCCTATGATGGGGGAGTCTCGGAACAGAGCACACAGATAGAGTGGATGTGGAGAGGATGTTTCCAGTAGAAGGGGAGACTAGGACCAGAGGATACAGACAGAGTGGATGTGGAGAGGATGTTTTTTTATAGTGGGGGATTCTAGGACTAGAGGACACAGATAGAGTGGATGTGGAGAGGATGTTTCCTATAGTGGGGGAGACTTGGACCAGAAGATACAGACAGAGTGGAAGTGGAGAGGATGTTTCCTATATTGGGGGAGTCTAGGACCACAGATAGAGTGGATGTGGAGAGGATGTTTCCTATAGTGGGAGAGTCTAGGACCAGAGGACGCAGATAGAGTGGATGTGGAGAGGATGATTCCTGCAGTGGAAAGTACTCTGTTCATGTCAAGATCTTTACCAGCGTCGCTGAGCAGAGGGATCTTGCGATCCAAGTTCACAGCTCCTTGAAAGCGGCCACGCAGGTCGATGAGGCGGCTAAGGACGCTCGCTTTTGTTAGTCAAGACTTTGAGTTCAAGAGTCAGCGGGTGATGTTGCAACTTTATCAAACTCTGATCAGGCTACACCTGAAGAACTGTGGACAGTTCTGTCCGTCCCAGTACGGGAAGGATGTCGAGGCTTTGGAGAGGGGGCAGAAGAGATTCACCAGGACGCTGCCTGGTTTAGAGGGCACATGCTGTCACAAGTGGCTGGATAAACGTGGGTTCCTTACGCCGGAGGCCGAGGGGAGATCCGAGAGCAGTTTATAGGATTATGAGAGGCATAGATAGAGTGGACAGGGGGGTATCTGTTTCCCAGGGTTGACATGTCTAGTACCAGAGGGCAGGCAATGAAGGTGTCGGGGGTGCGGATGTGAGGGGTAAGTTTTTTTTTATTCGGAGAGTGGTGGTTGCCTGATCTGCCGCTAGAGGCAAATACATTAGGGGCTTTTAAGAGACGTTTGGGGAGGCACGTGGAGATGAGGAAGGTGGAGTGTTTGGTGTCGATTTTGATTTGAGTTTCAGCTTGGACGGTACGACATTGTGGGCCCAATGGCCTGTTCTTGATGTACGTTCTATGGTCTATGACACGGGGAGGGCAGCACAAGATGGACTGAGGGAGGGTTTAAAGGACAGTACACGGTTAAAGACCCTCTTCTCCCTTCCTCCCCCCCCCCCCCCCTCAGCCTCTCTCCATGATGCCGATCCCGGCGAAGGCGGACACAACGTTCCTGGTGACGGAGCCGCTGTGCCAGATCCCGGGATTCCCGCCGTCCTACGCCAGCGCGCAGCTCCCGCCGGGGACCTAAGTGATCCCCGGCGAAGAGGAGGAGGCGGCCGTGGCCGAGAGGGAGGCGACCAGGAGGAGACTGAGAAACCTGGCGGTGGGTGGCCGAGGGATCCGCCGCGGGGCCGTGCCGATATCGGGGGGGGGGGGAGGAGGGCCGGGACACTCCCTACCGTTCACTGTCTGTGTCCGACCCGCGTACGCCGAGGTCCCACCATCTCTCGACACTCAGTTCACGGTGCGTGTCCGACCCTCGTACGCCGAGGACCCCCGTCCCTCGACTCTCCCCGCCGTTCACGGTGTGTGTCCTACCCTCGTACGCCGAGGTCCCCCCGTCCCTCGACTCTCCGCAACGTTCGCGGTGCGTGTCCCACCCTCGTACGCCGAGGTCCCCCCGTCCCTCGACACTCCCCGCCGTTCACGGTGTGTGTCCTACCCTCGTACGCCGAGGTCCCCCTATCCCTCGACACCCCACCGTTCACGGTGCGTGTCCGACCCTCGTACGTCGAGTTCCCCCTGTCCCTCGATACCCCACCGTTCACAGTGTGTGTCCTACCCTCGTACCCCGAGGTCTCCCCATCCCTCGACACTCCCCACCGTTCACGGTGCGTGTCCTACCCTCGTACGCCGAGGTCCCCCCGTCCCTCGACACTCCCCACCGTTCACGGTGCGTGTCCTACCCTCGTACGCCGAGGTCTCCCCATCCCTCGACATTCCCCACCATTCACGGTGTGTGTCCTACCCTCGTACGCCGAGGTCCCCCTGTCCCTCGACACTCCCCACCGTTCACGGTGCGTGTCCCACCCTCGTACGCCGAGGTCCCCCTGTACCGAATACATGGAAAATGGATGAATATGGGCAATTTGTGGACATAAGTTGTGTTATCCATTTGAAAACTATTTTAGTTTATTCGGCACTACTTTGTAGCTGAACGACCTGTTTACTGCCTGTGCTCTTTGTTGCTATCTGTCCCCCGCTCTCACCCCCTCACACCCGCACCCTGCCCCCTCTAACTCCCTGTCTCTCTCTGCCCCCTCACATTCCCCATTCCTGAACCTCCCTGCCCTCCCTTCCACATTCTCCCTCTGACCCACACCCCCCTCTTTCCTGCTTCTCTCTCTCCACACCTCACTACCGCTCTCCCCGTCCCTCACACTCCTCTCCCCCTCCCCCATCTCCGCCCGCTTCTCCTTCCGCCACTCCCTTCCCCGTCCAGCTCCCTCCTCCTATCTCCCCCTCCCCCATCTCCGCCCGCTTCTCCTTCCGCCACTCCCTTCCCCGTCCAGCTCCCTCCTCCTATCTCCCCCCTCCCCTTCAAACCCCCGCCCCTCCTCTCACCCCCTCCCTCCCCTTCCTCTCACCCCCCCCCTCTCTTTCAGTACAGGAGCAGGGAGGTTCTACTGCAGTTGTACAAGGCCCTGGGGCGACCGCACCTGGAATATTTTGAGCAGTTTTGGTCCCCTAATATTGAGGAAAGACATTCTTGCCATAGAGGGAGTACAGAGAAGGTTCACCAGATTGATTCCTGGGGTGGCAGGACTTTCATATGAAGAAAGACTGGATCGACTAGGCTTATACTCGCTGGAATTTAGAAGATTGAGGGAGGATCTTATTGAAACGTATAAAATTCTGAAGGGATCGGACAGGCTAGATGCAGGAAGATTGTTTCCGATGTTGGGGGAGTCCAGAACGAGGGGTCACAGTTTAAGGATAAAGGGGAAGACTTTTAGGACTGAGCTGAGTAAAAACTTCTTCACACAGAGAGTGGTGAATCTGTGGAATTCTCTGCCACAGGAAACAGCTGAGACCGGTTCATTGGCTATATTTAAGAGGTAGTTAGATATGGCCCTTGAGGCTAAAGGAATCAGGGGGTATGGAGAGAAAGCAGGTACGGGGTTCTGAGTTGGATGATCAGCCATGATCGTACTGAATGGCGGTGCAGGCGAAGGGCCGAATGTCCTACTCCTGCACCTATTTTCTATGTTTTTATGTTTCCCCCGCAGTTCGGGCAAATGGCCTCGGGCATGTCCAGCGCTCTGCTGGGTCTGCTGATCCTGTTCATCGCCCGCTGGCAGCTGGGTTACGCCATGCTGGTCGGCACTCCCTGGTGGACGGGCGTCATTGTGAGTGCGGGCTGGGCCGGGTCAGCGAGGAGGGAGGCGGCCACGAGGGAGAGGGGCGGAGGGGGAGGCGAGAGTGAGGGCTGGGGGAAAGGAGGGGGAGAGGGGGCGGTGAGGAGGGAGTTACACCTGCTCAGAATTGATCGCCTGACGCGGTTTATTCAGTCCACAGTGGCCGGGATATTAATCAAGGCTG